>NC_142713.1:38602114-38654614 GCF_055471065.1 Atractosteus spatula | reverse complement strand
ATTCAGAGACTGCTTGTGTCACTCACTAATCTGCCTCATTCAGTTTTTGTCAAGATGATACCTCACAATTCTCAAAAGACGCTATTTCTGCTTTAAAGAGATGACCTGAATCAAAAGCTTCATTACTACATTAATTTTGAACATGCGTTGAACTCTCCCCCCTGTTAGTTTTTTTCCTTCACACTTTTAAGTGCAGTATTGTAAATGATAAAATTATAGCAGTTCGTACATGCTGGTTATTTAAGCCACATACTATAACAACAATAATAATGCTTATATATGGCAAAGTATGGTTTGTACTTGTAAGACAGTTTACCTGAAGTACAATTTGCTTAAGAGAGAATAAGTCTTTCATTTCTTCATAATTAACAATTCAATCTAGTTTCAAACGTAATTATGTTTATTCATTAGGAACCATTAGCAAAGTTCAGAAGCGACAATTTTGATTACTTTTTTGAAGTCGATTCAAAGAAAATTACTTTATTACAGCATCACTTGGAGTTATTTTTGTCTCAGAATGAAAATTAAACATCGGCTTATCAGAATTACAATTGGATAACACACTCGAGTTCACCCTGCCCAGATCAGAGTTTAATGTCATCTTGAATTTAACAGAAAAAAAAAACTCCCTTGAAACCTTGCTTCTCTCTTTTCTGACTTTCCTAATGGTTGACTTCTACACGCTGCTTTGAATGGGGGATGAAGTATGAATATGAACATGTTTGCTTGTGTTGTCACGGTTAGTCCTTACTAGCAATGCAACACTTTACCCCCAAAAAAGTAACTTGTCACATGCAGTAATTACACTGTCAGAGCTAACATGATTTTAGATGCAAGCATTCTCATACTTTTTGTTTGAATATGTAATCTTTTATTTTCGTTATGAATAAAAAAATTGTCTAAGCTATTTTTCTATTAACTGTTTCACACACCCTGTGCTGGCCTTTTAATTGCAGTTTAATAGTAGTTATTAACACATTAAGGGGCGTTAGGAGAACATTTGGAGCCCCTGTGACTTCCACCAAAGTTGACACTTCAATGCTAGAGTAATTTCAGTGATTCATTTATTTAATAGTGACCTATGCAAATGTGGATCCATGTCATTTTACAAATTGACTGCAATAATTAACTAGAAAGGCTGAGTAGAATAAATTACAATATAACTGGAAAAGTATTACGTCAGCTTGAAAAAAAATCATTTCATGTGATTAAATTGGTTTCAATTATTTGAAATTAGTTCAGCAGGCTTGTGTTACACAAAATCTTTTTTCACTGTTTTTCATAGTGATGTGAAGGAAGTGGGTTAGTGTTTTAAACCTCTTGTTTAGGTTACTTGTGTAATAAACTTGTTATAATGCTTAGTCAACATCTGACCAAATACATTGTTTTATAATGCAGGTGTTTGTGTATACATGCACAGACAGTACACATACTCAGACAACACATTCACTAACGCCCACACATGCACATGTAAAAATTAACATCCCCATATGGAGTGTGTGTGAACTGAGGGGTAGATTACACACATTCATATGAGATTTTTTACTTTAACAGAAATTTGGAAGCATTAAAAATAAAGCAAAAACTATGAAATAAGAAAAAGAAAGAGTAGGAAAAGATGAAGGGCATTCTTAACAATCCACACTAACATACTTATTTTATGCTAGTCAATCTAAACATAAATATTTTAATTAATTTACCTTACGGTGCTTTTTATTTGAAGCGGTAGTCCCTTAGGCAAGCATACTTCTATCACTTCCAAATTCCCTAATACCATGCCAAAAGCAGTCTTTTGCCCAAGTATACACAGGAATATTAAAAAAAAGCTTTTAATAAACAGCCATGCACGTTGTATTTGACCTAATTGATTTTGATGAATTCATTTAAAACAAAATTGCAGTGCACTTCCTTTATTTTTTGCTTACAAGTACTTTTTCTGCATTTCATGCCCCTTCTGTGGTGCTGTTCTGTTGTGTGAACAATAGGAGGTGTTCTAGAACACAGGGAAGACACAAAGGTTTTTTTTCCCTTTAGTAAAGGCCCCTGAGTACCAAAGCTTCCTTAAGATTGGTAAACGTTGGCACATGCAATGCCATTACATGAAAGAAGGCTGTGCAGGGACTTCGAATCAGAGTTTTTTGAATGCTGAGTAAGATTAGCTCAATGCATCAGCACCTTTCCGCAATTTCTGCCAAACATAATTTACAGACCCTTTAAATAATGAAACAGAATAACTGCCTAATGCCACAGAATCATTTAAACACCTCTTAAGTCAGGCATTTCCCCGATACTGTTTCAAAACGTCACACTGCGTACCGCTGCTCACAGATCGTGCTGAATTATGTCTTTTATTACAGCTGATTTTACTTCTACAACTAATTGTGTCCCCTTATAGAGCATGCAGTTTAATAAGTAGTTTTGTTCAGCAAAAGCAGGGGCTTCAAGAGAATTCAGCACACCTGCCTAAATAAGATGCTTGAGTGCAGTGAGGAAAGAAATTGACATTTTATTTTACCCTCGGCATGACGCCCTGGGCAAAGTTTGATCTGAAAACTTGCAAATTAACCAAAACTGTCACTCAGGAGTTATGGGGCTGAATACTGCAAAATATGTTCTTTGAAGTCCTCATTTCAGCAAAATTATTAAAAACTTTATATCTAATTAAAATGATAACTGCATTCCCATTTTTCAAACTCTCTATATCCTGGGGGCCAATTGGGATGAGTAAATTTGCACCCTCCTCTCCACAGCATACTGAACTGCTCCTACAGCAATATCAGATCATTACCATCTCCCCAGCTGAGCTGGAGCAGCCATTATCATGCGGCATTATTAATCTTCTTGTCTTATCAACTTGCAAATCACAAACCATTGAGCCTTATGGCATGGTTCTGGGTCCATAGTTATTCATTTTGTAGGTCTACCTAGCCTTTGAGTCTTCTTAATCACCTGAAGATTGTCAGTCTCTTACTTTGGCCTGCCCCTGTGGCCCTCCACAGCTTCTGTGAAAAAAAACACAGTCTCTTTAAAAAAGACCTCTGGTTTTGAAAAGAGTAGGAGACAGTAAGGAGGATAAATTTCATTAATGGAGGTGAATTAACATCCCACTGCCAAGAGCTGACCCCTTTTCCTGACATGTATGTCTAAGTCATTCTTGTCATTTTTTTGCCATTAATATTCTGAAAAAAAGAACGAACATTGAATAGGATAGAATAACTTAGTTTCTTTAAACAGGCACCACTGACCCTGGGTTGCTTTTTTCCCTTTAATTTGCTTTTCTTAATAATAAAATATTAATCATATTGAAAATGCCATGTAGAGATATTATGCTATTTGAAAGAAAGGGGTGTGAGCATGCTTGACGTGTGTAAGTTCGTATGATTTGCATTCTTTTGAAAACTTGCTCTTTGTAGAAATTTGAGCATGCAGTGCCATTTTCTACAAGTGCATCAACATGCAGTCTAAAACTTTTAAATATCCATTCTTTTATATATAAAAGGAAACTTGCAATCCTGCAAAACATATAATAACATTTTAAAAATTATAATGACTATAATCTTTTGACTTTATGTGATAGTCCAAGCATTTAGGAACATTTGCAAGTTTGCAAACATACAGTGTATACTATATATATATACACTGTATGCTATAGTACTATTAGGCATATTTTGTTGGTAACATTTAAGCCATTTCCTTACAGCCACACAAGAGAATCAAGTTCCGAGATGCTTGAAGTCTCTTCTTTCTTACTTACAGTGTCAAATTCAGATACAACTCAGCTTGACTAAAAATAAAAGGAAACAAGTATCTTTCTTGATGTAAAATGAAATCCATAATACAGTATTACTTTAAAAAACACTGCTATAATTATGCTGTAGTTGTTGTGTAATTTAGAGAACAGTAATGTAATCAATCAGCAAGGGCTATAGTTTATTACACAAGTATAACATCAGTGGCTAAGATAAACTGATATTAAGGCACAGATGAACCATACAATTTAGAGCACCATCATGAGATGACAGTAGATTATTAGCACCCAGGTATTTCTGATTTTGCTCTGTATATTTTTTGTTTTTACATTTAGTGCCAATAATGATTTTTTTAGAAACTTCTTTTGTTTACACAGGTTCCTAACAGAGGTTAAACACTTATGGAACATTACTGAATCATGTGAAAGTTCCCTGTCTTAGTTCATAGGAATCACTGGACATTAAAGTCGATGTCCGTATACAGTAGCACTGACCCCGAAAAACAAAAATCAAAAACCTAAAGATTACTGCCCCAGACGAAAGGGTCTTTGAAGATATTAAAGTTTGTAATAATTCTTAACAAGCTCTTTTCATATGAAAAGTTTCACTGAGTATTACAGGTAAGAGTGAACATGATTTCTTTAATACTTTAAAACAAATAAATATAAAAAATAATTAAATTGTAAAAAATATATTCACATAAAAGGTTTGAATGGTGAGCTGTGTAACGTTAATGCCACACTAAAAAGAAAAAAGCAAGTCTTTAACAGGTGACACCTGTAAAAGACTCAACAGTTGAAATATTGTTTGTCTTTCTTTTTACTTTTCAGCATAGTATTAACCTCTACTTGTTCCTATATATAGTACTACAAGTGAAGATTTTCATGAGATAATTCGTTCTGGCCCACTTTATTTTTTTTTTCTTTTTCAAATCAGTTCTAAAAGCATTATCCACACTTATCATTATAGAGTACTTGCAAAAATCAGCTACATCACACCTCAAGAACACTTATGAATCAACAAAACAGATTTTTAAAAAAGAAAAGGAAGGCTGCTTTAGGAGAGAAATAAAACTGTTGATTATCCTTCTGCCCATTATTTTTCTTATTTTAAATTTTCCCATTCTGAAAACACGTCTTTAGGCAGTAAGCAGATGAATTTAGTATTACGTCTAACCTTCTGACAAATGAAAAGATGAATTTAAAGATAAAATTACCTTATATAGAGAGATATACAGTATTTACACTGTATAAACTGTAGCTGACACTATAAAATGATCGGGACAAGGTGCATTCTGATCGTAAAATGGGAAGTATGATAACGTGTTTTTTCAATTAGTATTTTTTTATCCTGAAACATTTTTATGAGCCATTTAAACATTATTATCTAAATTTTAAAAACTGTCAAGGAATAATTACATAAGAAAGGGCATTTAATCTTGTGAGCAGCATACACTACAATCTATTAAAAACCATTGCATTACACAGTCATGTTACTAACCTGGTGTTCATGGGATTAACCATCACTATTCTATGAAACTTTAGAAGGCTTTATACAGTATATGGACTATACAATGTCCTTGAAATCTGAATTTTTACAATGATATATATTGTGCCAAATGGTTAAAGTTACCGTATTTGTAAGCGATTTGTTCAGTCATTCCCCTTCCCCGCACCTGTTCCTTGTTTCTACCCCGTTTCAGTTTGCCTTTAAAAGCCAGGCGCTCACTTCACTCGAGGCTCTGTATCCGATCTCCGCATCGTGCGAGCCCGGGTCCTGGTTGCGCCTGGCTCCGTTATGTTTTTAGCTTCCTGCGCCTGTTCCTGTTCCCCCCGCCAGTCCCGACCCAGCACCAGTTTTTAATTCCTGGTTTTTGGATGGATTATACGGCCATGAATCTTTGCTTTCGTTTTGGATTCTCCCTTTGGATTTCTTCTGGATTGTTTGCCTCGGCCACGCCTCCCCCGTGCACCAGCGCGCTTTGGACACGCCCCCCTGTTTTCATTCCCATATTCCTGCATGACTTTTCCCCCTGTGTTTCCTCACTATTTCGGATTGTGTCGTCCGCATAGGGTCCGGAAAGAACTGTTTCGTTACACACAGTACTCCATAGAATCAGGGGTTTAATCTGCAAGCTGAAAAGAAAGATACAATATTCAGATCCTGAGATCAACATTATTAAATAGGGGTTTTATTTATTAATTTTATTTATTTAATAGGGTAAGCCCCCATAAACTGAATTTTGCCTTCCAATTACCTGAATATTAAGTTATTTTTTTAGTATTTCTTATATCTATGAATTATATTAAATCTTATATAATGAATTTCCATTTTTATCCATTATTTTTCATTAGTATACCATATGTAGTAAAGAGCAGGAAATTACAATTCATGTTTTGAAAAGAAGAGAGGGTCAGATGTGAAAATTTACTTCACAGTTAGATTGTGATTGGTACAACTACTGTATTCTTAAAGCACATTTCACAATTATAGTACATTGTAACGTTAATTCTGTTGTGTCCAGTTCTATTTTTTAGGACCTGTCTCAGGACCAAAGTTTTTTTTTTCCCCAACTGAGCAGGTCAGTGGTAATTAAGAATGTTTTTTATTCAGTTTTCATAAACTGTGGACTTATACAGTATACAGTTGCTTATATAGCTAAGACTTTTGTAAAAGTGGGGCTTTGGTCATTATTCTTGTTTAATTTACATGCTTGTGAGGAAGTACAGTGCGAGAGTTACAAACAGCATTTCTTTTGTATCTTCTCTATCAGAATAAAAAAAAATGTTCTACACTTCAGTGCTGCATTAAGATTTACAAGTCCATGTGTGATTTCAAGTAATTAACAAAATAGCAAATGACATATTAAGAAAAAAAAAAATTGACTTTCTTTATCAATGAATTCTTAAGTCATCTTATTGTGCTAATGAAATTAAAATTTCCTTTATCAGCACCTGCAGTGTCTGAAAGCACAGAGTCATGTCATCTCAAAGCCTACACATGCTGACAATTCCTAACTCCAGGTGCAAAGATTTCACCTTTAAACCCTTAATACTAAGGAGAATGTGCAGTTCCTGACAAAACATAATAAGGATGGTGAATTGGAGAACATTAGTATTGATAATTTGAAATAGTTAAATAAATGGTGTTTACCCTGATTTCACTCTAGGAAAACACCCATTTCAATGATGCATACTGTATGTAAAATGTATATCTTATTGCAGGTGCTCTGTTAAATACTGCTTATAGTTGGAGACAGAGAAACAAGACAAATGTGTCTCACTACAAATTAAGACTTGTGAGTTGATGAACAGTGAAGAAGAACCCTATCTGAACTTTAACCCAACCTGCTGAGGAGCGGGGGAAGAAACAACAGAAACCCAGGCCTTTTAATGCAGCTGTGTCCCTTAAAAAAACCCATGAGCAAAACTTTAAATTGCTGAACTCACATGTCCAATAAGTTCACAAGATCCTTAGTTTTGGCTGTGTGATTAGGCTTTCTCGGCTGCCCTCAGGTTTTCTACAGCACCAAGTAAAAAAGAATATCCTGGCCTTGCAGTACCAACAGGCTCCAGGCTACGCACATCTCCTCCGGTGTAGATTTGCATTTGGCTCCTGGGAGGTTGACCGACAAATTGCAGAGGCAGCTGGCGAAGCTGAAGTCTCTTGCTGACATGGAAAACTGGTCTCAGCGGAACAGCTTCTGCTTCATAGTGTTTCCGGAGGGAAGCCAGCAGAGCAATGTGAGGCTGTTTTCCTTTATAAAAGATGTTACCACAAACCTCACTGCTCTCACTGCTGGACAATCCCTAGAAACCCGATGGGCTCTAAGGTCAATGGCCCCTGAAGGCTGCTGAAGGCCAAAAGCCTTAGGCTATTACTTACAAATTGCTGCAGTTTCCTATCAAAGAAATAGAAAAGCTTTCAGAGCTGCTTATGACAATGAATAATTTACATGCTAAGGTCATTGTAAACTAACTTCTCTGAAATATCTTGGGCATAGGAAATAGTCTAGGAGAAGTATGTGCTTTGAAAATACATCTCAATCATCTGCACATAAAGGGAATGAAAATATCTTTCAAAACAGATGGAAAATGAAACTCATTGTTGAAAACAGTCCTCTGCGTCTTGTACAAAGCCAATAATCTGTTAAAGAAAATGAGCTGATACACTATTTAATAAAACCTTGAATTCTTTCAGTCATTTAGTCAGTGCTTTTTTTGTTAAACTTTCAATTTTCATTTCATGTCCTTAGCTAATCTGGAGGCTTGTCTTCCTTCCTTTAAAAACGTGTACAAGGAACTATTACAGACATTCCAAAGGTTGGTTTCCTTTGTGTTATAATGGAAAATGTTACAGAATTGGTCAGGCTAGGTTCTTTTATGAACTCTCATTTCCTGCATCACACAGAATTGGGAACGGTGATGAAACAAGAGGGGGAAACATTACATGTGTACTTAAGTGCTGTGATTTTAACTGGTGGTATATTGAAACAGCTGTGCAACTAACAGAGTTGGGATTAAACCTCCATTACAAAACTGACTATGTATGTTTTTGTCACTGAGTTCAACGAAGTACAGTTTAATATTGGCCAAAGTGAAAACTGAACCTTTCCAACCGATATTTTGTTATATTCCAAGGTCCTGTCATTCCTGATTCCCAGATCATGCCATGACAGCCCAAAGTGATTTATTTTGCATCATATTTTTTCATTTTATACAAGAAGGCAAACCAAAGCTTACTTATGGAGCACGCCTTGCATTGATGTTTCCTCAATATCTTTGTGGTCTTTGTGCAGTGTGTCAGCAATTAAAGAGACTAATCAGTATCAAAGGCCCTGGGTCATAGAAGTTACCATTGTGGAAATACACTGCTACAGGGCAGATGGACATTTGATTTCATCCCACATGTGTGAACATGGGTAAAACAATTATTAGCAACAGCTGCCTATAGATGATTTGCCCTGCAAGCTCAAAGATAACCTACTAAAGTGTCAGCGTGCCTCTAACAATGATGCTGGCATTTTGGGAGCTGAAAGAAAAGGATGCCTGAACAACTTGGTGTCACACAGATAAAACAAATGCAGCCAGCTTCAGCATCAATAATTATAGAGTTTGATAAATCCAACAGTGATAACCCCGCAATAAATGCATACAATTACCTATATGTACTGTATTACGCTCTTATTCTTGCTTATTAGCTTGGTAGTTGTTTACTGCGATGTGTAATATTCCTGTGGATGGCTGTTTGCATTATCCCTTAATCACTCCGGACCTCCTTGAGCTGTTGTGACTGCGGGTGGAGAAGGGTTAATTCTCCTCCGTTTCACTGAAGCAGATCTCTGTGGAGGGGTGACGCTCAGAGGAGTGGAGGAGTTGACAGCAGGAGCTGGTACAAGTGTGACAGGAGGCAAAGATACCCTCGGGTTCTCCTAATAGTATGGTAGAATGAGTTGTTTTAGACACTGTTGGATACCTGACAACCGGCCTTCATAAATTACAAAATGAAGATTGATACTGGGTCCCGTGCTATCAAGATTTATGTAAAAATCACTGTCATTTGCACTTCGGCTGTTTGTTGTTAGGCACTGGGTGATTCTCCCATGTGGAATATGCGCCTTTGAAAAAAAAAAAGCACACAGATTGATGAAAAGGATAAAGCTCTAAATACAATGGTGGAAAACAATCAGCATTTTTAAAAATAATGCAAGTGTTTCACAAGTGACAGTATATATTCAATCCAGCACAATACTGACCCAAAAAGATGGGTTTCTTCTTTGTAATAAATATTGGACTGTATTTCTAAATGCATTTTGAAAATAAAAATACATGTTACGTACTGGACGATATTGGATATGTAAACTAAATTTGTCACTTTCCCATTTCTAGTTGTAATATTCATGTGTTAGAAAGGTGGCATAAATTAAACCGAAAACATACACTGTATTGGATTATACTCTTTACGTGTCATACTTGAGTGTAATGAAGTTGACTGACTTATAAGCATTGTGTATTCCTCTAATTAAAAAAAGCTGCTCAACTGAGAACTATGCACAGGCTTAGAGCCCATAAAAATGAATAACATCCTAAGTAATAGTGTCTTGAGGACAAGCAATCATTTCTTATTGTTGTTTCTGACTTGTGAGTTAAGAAATGTTACAGTTCCTATTTAAAAATTAGCTTAAAATTAACAGAAATAAGTTGTACTGTTTTATTTTTAAAAAAACTTAGCCCCGAGATTACTGTTTTGAGGGGAAACTAATGTTAGTTTTGTGATTGCACCATTTCCCTGGTGCAAAATTAAATAAATCTTAAAATGTTTTATGCAACAGTATGCGATTCCAAACTTCAGCTGCACTTAAGACTACCAGTTATGATAACAGTATAATACAATAACTAGAAATGTTCCAAAAATGCAGGTACACTCTACTATGTTTTAGCCTTAGTCCAGATTGGTAAATCTGGAAACAGTGTAACAGTACATAATCAATCACAGGTGATGAGAGAACTATACCTATTTTTGTGAAACATTAAAGAAAACCACTGCTCTACTTTGAAGGCAATCTTAAAGCTATTGTATTTTTAAAGCATGGAAGCAATGTCGTCCACTTCTATTTAAAATAGTTTCCTAAGCTAGTATCATTGCCTACCATTAGGCGGAGCAGTGACTCTGTGGCTAAGGATCTGCGCCTGTGGCTGGAAGGTTGCCGGTCCAAATCATGTGGCCGACAGAGGAATTAATCCCAACTATTCTAGGGGTGATGTTTTAATGGCTGACCCGGCGCTCTGATCCCAAGCTTCTCTCAGGGGCCTGTGTATATCATGGAGAGCAAGCTGGGGTATGCGAGAAGACAAATTCCTAATGCAAGAAATTGTATATGGCCAATAAAGTTATCTAATTGTCATTCCTTGTTGTATTTACAGTACTTCCTATTACCTTTTTCTCTTAAATTTGGAATGTCAGTTACACAAGTGTCTCAAACAGAATCATCATTTATTTGTGCAAGACTATGTATACCTGTCAGAGCCAAGTCAGAGCTTATTTCTCACTTCACAAGCCCCACAGCCCCTACAGTAATGCTGGAATCAATCAAAACAGTGGTGTGACTCTCATTGGCAAAGCTGGAAGCTCACAAGCATACCTGTTAAGCAGCAAGCAAAGGACACCTTAGCCAGCTCAACCACACCTAGTTCCAGTGGGGCTTAGCCACTTGGGGAATCTTCTCACAGTTAGCTAATCATAGAGTCCAGATTCCACTGGAGATGTCTGGACTACAAGGCACGGGCTGTGGTCTGAATGAACACCTTTATAGTCTGAAGGACTTGAGAGACAAGGCAGGTATACTGTACGGACCAAATGGAAGAAGTACTTTGTCAAAAAATTAGATGATAAAAATTTAAATGTTGATATATTTGTTGTTAATAATACTGTATGTACAGAGAGAATTTCTTAAGACAATCATTACATTATCAACAATCCATATCTCATGGTTGGACTAAGAGATTTTTAATGCCTTTATTATTTTTTCTCCAAGTCAAACCTTGTGAATTTATACAACAAATTCTAAAACTGAGCTGTACTTATACCCGTTTTGTTTCTATTTTGTCAACTATACTAGTAAACTCTGGAGTTATTGTTAATGAATTGACAGACACTTGTAATTGTACCATATTAAAATAGTACTAGTGATGAGGTCTTCATACTCTATATGACAGATTCAGCTGTACATAGAAATAAACAGAAATTCACTCAGTCCCCTGTTAACATACAGTAATAAGAAAAAATAAGAAAAAAAGAAGACAATTGACAGCCTTTAGGATTTGTAAAGATAGAAATATTGAGCCCCCTTGTGTGTTTTGTTTATAAACAAGACCTCTGCATCCCTTGGCATCATGTTTTCATTGTAAGGAAATCAAATTCCCCTTATGCACTGTATTTACAAAGAGGAGTATTATTTCCCTATAAGCACAATTCAGTATTTTCTCCATGGAGAACACACATCAAAATTTAGAAGTACAATAAACATGCCATGACTTATATCTTGCTTTCTCTGAAAAAGAAGTTTGTTTCTTTTTTGGAAAAAATAATCTATTGTCAGTGCTCCTATTACCATCAGGAGCTAAAAGCACATCTCCAATGGTTAAATCAGAGGTACACAATGCAAGTCAGTGGTGACAAGAATTTTTTCTCCAATTACAATATCATAACAAGTGAAAAGAAGTTGTTTCTTAGCCCATGTCAACAGGAACCTGTGGGGCGTTAAGAAAAGCAGCAATGCCTGGAAAGAAGGAGCAGCTGAATTTAGTCACACTGATAAAGCAGAGCAAACAAGAGAAAAGGGGCTATCACAATCCTTAGGCACTAGTCTGAGAGCGCAGATCACAAAAGCTGCGTCATTGTTCATTATGAATATAAAACATGCTGGATTCTTTTCTTTCCAGTGCGCAAATACTGCATTTGCTACTTTTTCCCTCTCTTTTTTATTTATCTGCTTGAAGCTGAAACAAATGTGAGTTTTTGCTACAGTGAGCACACTGAATTTTTTAAGACTCGAGGAAAACTATCCAAATCTTGTCATAGATGCAAGCCCTCAACCTACACACATTTTTCTTCCGCCTTCCTCCAACCCTCCCCCCCCCAAAGAATCTGAAGGGAATAAATAAAGAACATTTAACTAGTCTCATTTTGTTTCTTGCCTTTGGCTGGATACTTCACATTAGATTGATTCTTTCCAATCTGATGTATTACAAATGTCTAGGGGTCCTGCTGCCTTACCAAACACTGCATCAGCATAATGGCCACTGTTACACATTTGAAAGTTTATTGACTTGTGAAATCACATGTGGAACATCTTCTTGCCATTTTAACCTTGCCTTGTAAGTTGCTTACTCAACAGACCTTATTATTAGGTGTTGTAAATCCCAGTTCCAAAAGGTCAGTGCTGTAGCTGAGGTTTTCCATTTCAGTATCAAGTCTCCATTATTACTGCATTATCATAGGGAGGTTCACAAATTGGCAAGGAAAAAAATGTAGCAAACACACCCATTTTATAGAGCGGAACCATTCTGCATTCTGTTTTTTGGGGGCTTTTTCACTCATGTCAGCGCTTGTATCAGTAAATTGGAAATGGCCAATGAGAGGCAGTGTTCTATAGCAGAGCCTTAAAGCTTTTACATATACAGACACACAAGGATGACTTAAGGCTTGTCAGAACAATGTCAAATAAAGCTGACAGATATTTCTTCCTAAGCCAGCCAAATGTCAGAAATCATGTAAATCAGATCCACTGACCATTTATTCAAGCTAGTTGTCCGTTTCCTGCCTCATGCCTCTGGCACATGATTTGGACAATTGGTTGGGACTGTGTGGGAATCTGAGATTGATGTTTATTTAAAGTGCTCAGATTCACAACTCTCCTTCATATTTCAGTAAAAGGCTCATCGAAATGGACACTTTGAACATTAGTTTCTCATACTGAACACAATACAATTTAACATGCTATAGCTGTCACAAAAAGCACGTAAGAGTGAAAAGAATTTATTTGATTTATCCTATAATTTACACTGTGTATTAGAAGACAACTGTTTCTGACAGACCACCCTGCGAACATTTTGTGTTGTTTTATTTGTGTAGTGGCAGATTACCTCCAGATTGGGTCAATGTTTTTTAACATGTATTTGTCTGATCATGTCAGATAACAATATAACCTTCTACAATAAAGCTCCCAAGCACTAGGGGACTAACAGAGGTGCCTCTGGCTGCAAAGCAGCCCTGAAGTGAGTCTGGCTTTAAGTGGTCATTTTTGAGCTGCTGCTTTAGACAACTCAGACATTCTTGGCATCTCACAGGCTGGACATGAACTGTCAATGCCTGTCCTATAAGCCGCAGTCTGTGCTCTGAATTTAATATTTGAGTCATTATGCATTTTAATGGGATAAGTCTGGTGTCATTTTATTTTTGACATGTAAAATGAGTTTAAGATGTGAACAGTCTGGGATTCTCATGTGTGTGATACTGAGATCATGGTATGTAGAGTGAGATCAAGACTGTAGCTGTGAAAAAATGGGAAGATTGAGCACAAAGAAATAGAAGAAAAAAGAGAAATCATGCTCTGTGAGCTCAATGTAGTTTTCAATGCATTGAAGGTTGCCCATCCCTTTACTGATCTGAGTGATCTCATATAATGAACTTGAAATTTTAACGTAGTGAATCTCAAGTACATCAGGTGATCAGAAACAAACTTTCCATTTCTTCGTCTCTGATCCAGGCTCTTCCTCCCAAAGCTCTCTGTCATCCACTCCACACACAACTATCTGACCTCAGCTCTGTAATGGTTGATACTTATGTACAGTAGAGTAAGCAACTCAATAACCACTCGGATACAGAACAAATTAGAAAGAGAGAGAACTTCTTCCACATTTACTCTTTCAGACTGCAATCTGTCATCAATATGAGTTGACCCAGAAGCAAATAAGTGACATTAAAGTGCAAAGAAAGATTATAATAATGAAATACAGAATTATGATTATAATACTTTACTTTATATACAGTAAATAAAATGAAACGTTCTGAAACTTTTCTCTGTGTTTCTCTGTGTCAGGATGTTCCCGTTCACCATCTACTAGTGAGTGTGGAAAAATAACTGGTGATATCTTACAGTTTCAAAACCATAGGTTATTTTGAAATGTATTTGTTATACAGTATATGTGTAGTAGTATGTTTATACAGTATGCAGTGTAGATAAGCATGGTTCACAGTCTGCACGTCACATTTGCCAACATGTAACCATTTCGTCAACACATTACTGCAATCCAGGAAATGTAGATTTAATCTTCTTCCCAGTTATTAAAGTATATTACTGACCAGACTAATTGTCATGATGATTTTATATGCCTCTCATTATGCCACATATCTTAATCTAATAGTATCTCCAAGATTTAAATAATTGCCCAAGGCTTGTGCTTTTGCCTCCCAAGTAGACTTTTCTTTAATCAGAGTTCTTTAAACATATTGTACAGATTTGAAAACCTGTATAATTAGCAAATTACTAAATTCATCAACATGTGTATCTATAAATCTTCTCATATTCAGTGACAATTTAGAGACAACTGATACAGAAATACCAATGTTAGTTAGTAAATGTTTATTTTCATTAAAGAACTGTATATGTTTAAGGTTTGCCTCCACTTATGACATTTTTTCTCCAAGTCAGTCTTTTGGTATAAATTGAGGGGAGTGGTAGTTCATGGCTGACAGATTTAAACTTTCATGTCAATCAAAAGTCCCTGTTCTTTTTTCAAAGGTATTAACAAAGGTGTAATATTTAAATCCTGATTTATCTTAAAGTGCGTATTGACGAGTAAAGTAAATTTTTAACTAGCTTTTACACATTCTTTCATCCCTCCATCCATTTTCTTCATCCATTTCATTAAAATACAAAAATTCTACATTTTTCATGAAAAATAAAACAAATATATATATATCCAGAAAGTATAATTTGGAGTAGCTTCTTTTTTAGAAATAAGTCATGTACAGTATGTAATTCAAAACTACCAAGATTGAGAAAATATCAACTGTAGAAAAAAATCTGCATTTCAAAGTTGTATATATATCTAACTTTGTATTCAGTGCATGACTTCACTTATTTTTCAGTATATTCCTGCCCATGTGAGCTAAATACCAACAAACCAAGCTGCTTAAGTCTAAAGACCTGCATTTCAAATTATAACAAGATTAAAGCAATACTGAATGCATTGAAAATGTAAACATATTGAATTTTTCATTAATTTTAATTTTTCCCTTCTGATGTTTTTATTTTGACACCAGGCCTAAATGCTTCATTACAACTTAATAACTAATTGATTAGCACAAATGACTAAACCATTACATTTTATAGCTGAGGTTTTCCTCTAAACCTATTGAGATGTTTCTGCTGTTGCATTTTTCATTCCTTATGGCTGCTGCTATATACTGTACCATGGCTAGGTTAAAGTCTTGTTTATGAAAAACATGCGAAAAAATTGACATTCCTTAAAGATTAGAGGTACAGTGCCTTGTAAAATTTTTAATCTCTTTCAACAATTTTCCATTTTGTTGAGTGATGTACTGTATACACTATTTATAAAGTGAATACTTTTAAGAAAAACCTAATCTGACAGAAAATCTTTGGTAAATCTTGAATCATGATGGAATCTTGGTGTCCATCGGTGATCCCCAATTCACCTGACAGACCTTGAGCAAACTTGTAAAAAGAATAGGTTGAAAATTGCACCATCCTAATGTGCAAAATTGGTGCAGGTACTTATCAAAACTGACTCGCTAAATATGTTTCCATCAGGAATTCAATTAGTTGAATGACTGCCTACTGTATACAACCAACATATTTTTGTTGTTGCTTTTTCTATGGAGTTTTTGCTGACATCTACCTTATTCAACCATAAAAGTCTTCAGTTTGAGTATACAAATTCTTATGGCACATCATTGAAAGGAGATGAGTACTACAATGCACTGAATGTCTGTTGAGTTTTCCATTAACCCTTTTGAAATTTCCTAAGGATGTAATCCCATGTACTGTACTATAACATTACATGTAATGTACAGTATCTACTATGAGTTTCACAACAATACAGTACATGCTTCCTACAGAATGATCTAAGGTATTTTGATGTATGCCTTTATTCAAACAAAAATAGATTGCTCTAACTCCTTACTTACTGGACTATCCTCTAAGGTATTAAATAACACTTCAGTATGTCCAGATTTCTGTGGCTAATGTGCCAATTAAAAATGCTCTGTATCAGCACATAACTACTGTGCTTGTAAATTCCCTGTGAAATGTAGAGTGGACTTCAGGGTTCTGACCATGTACTGTATAAGCCACTGAGCAGTCTACCGGCAGCCCATTTTAACGACTCATTGCATTAGTATAGTCTGACTTTTAATCTAGGATTTGCTTATATCAAAGGCCAGAGTCCACACAATGAGTTATCCTGTGCAGCACCCTGTCTTCAGCACTCACTGACCAATCAGTTAGAGAACCCCCAACTATCGACATTTTTAAAATCCATTTAAAGACCTTTCTGTCCATTAAATCTTACAATGTATACATAGTGTAAACATAACAATTTTGTTTTACCCGTCACTTAGCTATATTATTCCTTTTTCCCTTTCTTTTTATTTCTCTTATTTGTATTACATGTGTCCTGTCGTGCAGTAATTTGAGATTTTTCTAATAGAACTCATGAAAAACTATTCTCTTGCTCAGATGTCAGATGTTCACCTTGTGGGCTCTGAGGGGACATTCCAGGAAGCCACTTGTTTTGCCACATAACACATGGACACTCTTTACACAACCAGTGAATCATGCAGGTACTGTATGAGCAACTGCATTTCACAGTCCCGGTAATTACAGCAGAATGACATGTTGCTTCTTTCATACTCTTAGATACCATATCTGCTTTGCATCCCTTGTTGGCAAACACATGGTCTTCCAAGGAACTGTGGACAGACCAATGTTTTTTTGCATGTTTTATTCATTACGAAGCATAAGCTTTCTGTATACGTAATATAAAATAACTTGAAACATAAGTATAACATCAAAAACTGTGTGTGCAAAAAAATGTTAAAAATCATTATTTTTTATACATTTCAAAGGAAATAATTTATGACGAGTTTCCGGAGAATTTCTGCAGAAGGTTATCCCCCCATGTTTGACATTCACAGATGTGCAAAACAGCAGGCAATATTTCATTTGCTTTGAGAAGGGCCTTTGTAGTGTGTTCAGTACACAAGAGAAGCTCCTGAAATTGTTTAGTTCCTCATTGTAGCTCATTCTCATATAAGAAATGACATATCTTAAAAATGCCTGTATGAAACGGTAAAAAGAAAACACACCTAACTGTTCACTCTTACATATTAAAATCACAGAGTTGTAAAAGCCATTTAGTTCAGGTACAGTACAACCCAGTATTTCAGTGAAATGGCATGTTTACTGTACTCTGTGGAAAGTTTCTGATGTTTAGGTACTGTACGTCTCATCCCAGGTGCCGCACATCCCCGAAAGTGCTATGCATACTGTAGGTCTTATTTACAATTGCACAACATTTTTTTAGAAGAACAAATGAACAAATGCTGTATGGCTACAAGTAAAATCTTTTTTTGCATGGATATTAACCAATACCACAAAGTGAGTATCATGGAGATGTCCGTACACCAAATAAAAGTGCACAACTATGAAAAAAATGCTCATTTCATTTTTGGACACTTAACACCTTATGAGACATTGGTACTAAAAGCTACCCCCTGGGCTGTTGATGAAGGAATCTTATCTTCTCCATGTACCTGTGAGGTCTCTTTAAAATCCACTGCTATATAGTTTTTGCAAGCTACATGAATACTTTATCTGAGTGCCAATTGAGGTCATGCCAGTGTTTTCATGCAAGTTGCAATTCTAACCTACTTGATTATGATAATGCAATACTTTTGCTATAACCAAATCACAGCACAACAATACATATAATTTCTGTCCTACTGAGGACATTTAAATTCTTGTATACATATCCATAGAGAAAGTACACATGCAGTGCCACAATAAAGTACTACATTTGTGTTCACATGTTGTTTTCTTGTTTCTGAAATGTAGGAAATGACTAATAAGTGCATTAAGCATTGCTTTCTAAACTGCATTTAGTCAATTACATGCTTATTAAGCTTACTAGACACTTGTTTGCAAATGGTACTAATACAAGACACAGAGTGCCAAGACGTACTTCCTCAACTCTGTATAGAAAAGCTTAAATATTTTGTGAAGTGGGGCTTCCAATGAGCTCAGTTAATAACTTCTAAGAAATCAGGTCTATGACCCAGATGTTGCCAATTTAGTCCTGGATCATGCCTGAAGTAGAACATAATACACTTATATATATATATTATTGATGGAAAATATATATATACCGTATTATATATCTGTATCCAACACTACAGTATTAATTCAAACACATTGTGTAATGTGCCGGCTGTCTTAACATATTTTAAGCAGCTCCAACAATTACACTACATATCAAAGGACAGGACTTAACAGGTCTACCCATGCTACATATCAAAGGACAGCTACACATCAAAGGACAGGACTTGGGACAGGACGAACTGGTCAACTCATGCCACATATCAAAGGGCAAGACGAATACCCATGAAGCGATAAAACAAAACTTCTTCCTGAGATCATACTGTATATGAGGGTAGGAAACTTCTTACATGGTGTATGTACTGCGGGGCAGACCCAACGCGCGTTGATGTCATTATTGAGCTCAATAAAACAACTGAATACACACAAAATTGTGTCCTACTCCTTTGATGAAGGATTTCCCACAACAATGCCCATACTCAGCTGTGACAAGGACTGCCTAAGTAGTGGAGCACAACTGGTATAGCTACCAGAATAGGGATGGGATCAGATGGCCAGGTTTCTCACCTGTGAGTCGGCATGGAGCTTGCAGTATGTTAAATGGCGAAAGCCACTCCACCTTGACGTATTGGAAGACCATGTACTGTACATATCCCTCATTCTCTGCTGTGGGATAGAGGAGACAGTTTCTTAACCTAATTAGATGTATAACGTTGTGTAGGTACATCATAGAAAATAAAGTTTGTAAGGAAACCTTCCTGTTGTGTCATGCCTGTATTTACAAACATGATATCTAGTATTGTTTTCTTGATGTCTTTATACTGTTTTTGCTTACAGACTCTTTTCAGAGTGTACGAGGAGCACAGACTAGAGGTCTCAGGTTCAGATCGAGATTGCCACACTAACACTGAGGAATTCTCGTTCATTGCAAAACATATGTTCAATGTCATTCTGTTTGGGAAGAACAGATGGCTGGCTGGGCACCTCTAAGATTTGATGACACCAGAGGGTGTTATCTCTTTCCACTGCTACAGTATAGGTCTCCAACCTATGGCCTGCAGGCTGGATGCAGAAGTATTTTTATCCAGCCCGAGAACAGAGGACAGCACCACCACTGCATGCTTACGCGCAAGTGTGAAGTCAAATAACATCGAAATGTCAGGATCTAAGAAGATAAAAGTTGATGAAGAGTGCCGTGTTTTTAATGAGAAGTGGACTGAAAACTATTTCATGATTGAAAGCAATAACAAAGCATTGTGCTTAATGTGCAGAGAAACTGTCGCTGTTCTCAAGGAGTATAATATCCAAAGGCAACATTCACAAAGCAATCACAACAATCAGAATCCATTGTAAGGGCAAGTTTCAAAATAGCCCATGTCATAGCTGAGGCAGGGAAACCATTTACTGATGGGCAGTATATAAAAACTTGTATTATGAAGGCTGCTGATACTGTACTGTATGTCCAGAAAAAGTTGCTTTGTTCGAGCAAATAAGTATGTGAGCTAATACAATTACACATCGCACAGAAGACCTGGGAAAAAAAACAATTATTCTGCGCTATATCATTAATTAGCAGTCTTTGAGCAGTAAAAATATACAATTATCTGAAGCAATGGATGTAGTTGTGAAGGCAGTGAATTTTATATGAATGTCCTCCCTTAATCATCATCAGTGTACCACTGTGAGGTTCGCTGGATCAGCAAAGCTAAAGTGCCAAAGAGATTTTCTGACAGTGTTTGGTTATGGAAAGTCGCCTTTCTTGTAGATTTGACTGCACATATAAGTGAACTGAATGTGAAACTTCAGGGCAAAAATTCTATCATTTCATATTTGTTGTCACTTGTAAAATCCTTCAGACAAAAATTAATTATTTTTGAAAAACAGGTGGCAGCTAACAATTTTGTTAATTTTGCAACTTGTGAAAAGTACAGAAATGAATGTACCGAACCTTTTCCGATTCCGTTCACTTTAAACGTGATTTCACATTTGAAGCAGCAATTTCAGGACCATTTTCAAGATTTTAACAGCATCTCAGAGAACATAAGATTGTTCCAGAACCCTTTTGCAAGTGAAGTTGAAGACCTTCAGCCTGAGTTTGCAGCTTGAAGTAATTGACCTTGCTGCGAATGACTTGTATAGGGATCTGTTTAAGGAAAAGGATTTGTTAAACTTCTGTAAATCTGTAAATCACTGCCACAAGAGAGTTTTAAGACCATTAGGATTTTTTTAGTGTCTTTGCCTTAACATATTTGTGTGAACAAACATTTTCAAAGATGAAATACTGTATGTAAAATCTAAATATCAAACACCACCAAGCAGATTTTGATTCTGAGGGCGACAAAGTTTGAACCAGAATTTGAGGACGTTCTGTCACAGAAGCCATTCCAAATATCCCATTAAATTTGTACAGTACACATGTACAGGGTATCTGAATATTTCTTTTAGTTCTATTTGTTCATTTGAATATTACAATATATGACATAAGGGTTTTTATTAAATTTTTTATAAGGGTAAATTATGTTATTTATTATGTATTCCTCCATCATAAAATCTCCTTGTCTACCCACCCTCTCACTGTCTGCCCCTCCAGCCTTTCTTCCGAAGCAAATGTGGCCCTCAAGAAAAAAAGGTTGGAGACCCCTGGTATATACGTACAGTACCATAATCTGCCACTTTCACCTAACTGTTAGAGGACACGCATCTAAAGCTCTCCTAGCGAATGCTGTGGCAAGTCAATGAATATTCTTCTAGGAATGCCATGTTGTTAATGACTAAATATTTTGTAGTGAAGGGAAACAAAACAATAACCTACAGATTTTACTATACAGTATGTACTCTAATGGTTTCAACATTTTCTGCAGATCCTCTCTGCTGGAACTTTATATTTCAAGTTTCCTCTGAACATACAGTACTAACACATTTACTTGTTTTGTTTTTAAACATACTTAATGCCATGCTTTTGTCTCATACTGTAGATCAATAATTATTTTCAGCATTCAGTTGAAAATGCTGTACGTGTACAATACATGAAAAAAGATCCAGTCTGAAACGTGGTGATTAACTGGTACATTGAAACTCATAAAACACAAAATTAAAACAAACTGGTAAATAACGCTGATCCAAACATCCCAAACTGTAATGTTCCTATATCAATTGCATTTGAATTTTAAGGAACGTTATTACAGAAGTCATCCACCTATTGTCAAAGTGTATTGTATATATATAGAGTATATGTTGCTTATATACAACAGCAGTATAATTCGCATAATCCAATATGGATTATAACATCCATTAAACATTCTGACACCATTTAACCAATACAGGCCAGTTATCACTCAGGCTCAAACAACTGAAGAACATTGTTCTCAGAAGCCATGAATGGCACAGGACGGTCACCTGCTGAGTAAGTCTGAGAGAACCATGCAGGTTGGAAAATCCCCAGAGGGCAGGCTGGGAATTGTTAGCGTGACCTTGGAAACCACCCACCAATCGGAAGTCAGTCACTGAGGCAGAACAGGTAAAGGGAACAGCCTAGGAGATCCATTGGAAGTGGGGATCTCCCCAGCCCCTCAGTCTCTCTCCCTTGCAAATGAAGAAGCAAAAGTGCTGTGTAGAGCTCCCCCTTCTTACAGGGCAACAATACTAACAGGGTTTTCTTGAGTACTGAAGGGAACATGTATATATTTAGGGAGAAGGGCTGTTGTTTTCATATTTGAATGATTTTTTTTCCCTTTTAGTACTAGCCAGGTAGAGCGTTTGTCTCTAGGATGCTGTACAGTATGGACATGGATGCTGTATTAGAGACATGGTTCATCTGGTTTAGTATAGGCTTTATAGAGAAGACTCTTATGGAGGGTCTTTTGTT
Source organism: Atractosteus spatula (assembly GCF_055471065.1). Classification (NCBI taxonomy): domain Eukaryota; kingdom Metazoa; phylum Chordata; class Actinopteri; order Semionotiformes; family Lepisosteidae; genus Atractosteus; species Atractosteus spatula. The sequence continues at coordinate 38,632,098 of NC_142713.1, read as the reverse complement.
ATATACAGTACGTAGAAAAATGCACCGCCTCCCCGAACAACTGTCTCTCCATAATTTGGCCTTAACGTTTGTCTCTGTTGGAGGGAATTGTAGAAGGCGTGGACAGGGATTCACAGTATTTGCAAATAATTTGTTGATATTTGCAGCTGCATATTGTATTTAGCTTGTAAACACTGAAAAAAAAAACATTTGTCTTTCACGTTTGTCTCCTGCTTATTATTCCACAATTAAACAGGGTGGGAAACAAAGATACCACATAGCCACAATTGGAATTCTTCCTGACTGTAAAGTTTCATTAACTTTAATTATTTAATGTTAGAATATCTCCATTTAACCTCCATTCTCTCCTACACTCGTTCTAACAATGGGTGTCGGTATGGGATATATCATAATCAGTATTTCCCAGACTGTCATCCTAAATGTATTTCAGTATATATTAATATTCTTGCATATTTGATTAATGAGTACCTTGACTGAAGACAGTACTACTTTGGGTCCAAATATGTATTGGCTGCATGAAGAGGTGAGAGGAGAAGGGATGTCTTCCATTGTGTTCAAAGGGGACTTTAAATTAAACATACAGGGGTGAGTTTCCCGAAAGCATCGTAGCGCTAAGAACATCGTAAACTCGCTCTTAAGATCGATCGTTAATTTACGAGTGTTTCCCAAAACCTATCGTAACTAAAGTATAACATTAAATCCTTCGTAATCTACATGCTCCCCGACCCACTCGTTAATCACTAAGTGCTTCTTAAACTGGCTACCTCTTGTGCCAACCTTAGCGACAGAGATCGCCAGACAGAGCACATTCAATTCACGTCATGGGAATTCTCTGGAAATATAGAATACTAAGATTTTATATTAAGGATTTTGATATTTTGTTGTACTATGTAAGAGGAAATTCGAAAAAAGAACATTTATTTATACAGTAATGAATTTATTAGTCATCTTGGGTAAATTTCATATTCATCAGTCAAATGTTTTAATAATACTCCCTTTTTTAGTACTTTTGGGGTGGGGTTTAAATTGTATTTAAATTCCATAAAGAACGTGAAACATGTAACATGTATTGCAATGTGGCGCCACGCAGGGCGGGCTGAGAACAGCACCTGGGGACTACCGGACTGTATATAGTGGGACGGAGGCTGAGATACAGTCTCTTCCTTTCGTGTGTGTGTATGTTACTGTAGGTGCAGCGCTGTAACCCCTGTCCCTGTGTGTGTACCTTTCCCGATTCGAGTTAATAAATGTGTTGTTCAGCCCCATTCCCTGAGTCCCACGCCTGCTCCATTCCGTATCGAAACCCGCGGTCGAAAAAATATTTAAAGTTCGAATACCGTTTTATGTTAAAAAATAACATTTTTTTCTCATGAAACACTGTGATTCTTAACAATGACGTCAAAGACACACACTGTCCACTCAGTTATGCGATTTCTGGGGAAATATTAACTCTTTTAAGGAGTTGTAATAGTAGTCCTTTAGAAACAATGGAAGAATTTACAGCTCATATTAAACTACAAGGAAAGGATATTGTGAGTTGTGGATGTAATAACCAATTTTTGAGATCCCTGTTAAAAAATGAAAATTTACTTGCGACAACAATATATTGGAATTCCGCATTTGGAAAGTGCATTGATTGGAGAAAAATTTGGATGATGCCCAATAAATATTGTATAACCAATAAAATTAAGGAGGTTTCATACAAAATAATTCATCGAATTTACCCAGTTAAAACTCTTGTTACCCAACGATTTAAAATTAATATAGATGACAAATGTGTTTTTTGTGACAATAGCCCTGAAACTATTCAGCATTTGTTTTGGTTATGTCCCAGGGTAAAAATGTTCTGTTCTAAGTTGCCGAATTATATAAAAGAAGAGACGAATATTGATATTTGTTTTGTTGAAAAAGATGTTAAGTTTTAGCCCCAGTGAAAACAATATAAAAATTTCTTTTGTAATAAATTTAATTATTATACTGGCACGTTATCACATACATAAAATGAAGTGGTCTGGGAGGTACCCTGTGTTTGAGTATTTTAAAATGGAAGTAAAGGGGTATTTGCAGACTATTTCGAAATGCAAAACTATGAAAGCGGTGCGGACATTATTTTTATTTAATTTGTTTAATCTTTTTTCATAACCTGAATTGATGTAGTAGTATGTACCCCTGACGATATTTTTGTTTGGAATTGTTATATGTACTCTTGTTTGTATTGTAATGTTTGTTTTTTTGTTAAGCATAAATAAAAAATTTTAAAAAAACTGTCTACGCAGTTAAACTTGGTTTTCTTTTACGGTCATTTATTTTCTTTTCTCTTAGAAACAATAATGGTCCCATTTTGTGCCTATCTATATGCTTTCGCTTAAATGGTTGTTAAATTATGATGTCATGTTTGCTTCATATTCCTTTTCACAACTTTATTTCATCCCACTGAAGGACCAAAACCGACACCATATACTGTAATGAAAGTATTGTCAATCGATTGTTTTTCAATCGACTTGTAATGCTTTTTGCTAAGCGACTTCAGGGGAGGGGTTAACAAAGAAGTACTTTATACTCGCTCGTTAAATGATCGATTAAGAGGGGTTTTGGGAAACCCACGAAGAAGTAGCTCGTACGTTACATACGTACATCGTAAAGTTGCTCGTTAGTCTCTAAGATTCATCGTTTTCGGGAAACTCACCCCAGATCTGTAAGATCCAAGTTAGACTAAAAATGGAAAAAAATGACTTTCTATGTATTTTGACATTAATCTCAATTATTAAATACCACAGAAAGAGCTTCTGTTGCAGCAAACATTTTGTGCCTTTAGTTACACCTTGTACAGAATTTGATTAATTTTGGGACCTATAATCAGAATGTTGCAAAGAAATTTACCAGTTCCCATGCTGTAATTCCCAATTGTGAATAACATTTACAAAAAGGTATCAGGAGGAAGGTTTAGACTAATTACTTTATGTTCTACATTTTGTCTTGCATCACAATAGTTAAAAGAATTACCCAAAAAAGAAATTGTCACCATTGATCTCTGTGCTTGACTTATGTGTTTATGAGTTCATATGTATTGAAATCTACAGTCCATGTGGAAAAAGTTGATATAATGAGATGAACTGTGGAATATATATTACAGAAAATCTGAAAGAATATCCTGAGAGAGCTAAAAATTTTTAAAACTCTGGCCTTTGAGGTAGTCATGCTGTCTAAGGGAGGTCAAATTAAACGCCCTAGTAGTGGCTATTTCCTTCCAATTAAGTTCCTACGTCTAATATAAAATGGCAACAGTTTCAGTGTTTTACTACTTTATTTGTCAAATAAGACAATTTGCATGGTCTATTACTTTTTATTGCACTGTAAATGTAACAGAAAGAGAATTAAAATGTATAAAATCCTTTATTGGCCTTTTCTTAAAGAGGCATATGAATCTTCTTATTTAAGATGTATTTCTGCTAGAAAAGATCATTTTCTAAACCTAGAGGGAAAAAATACAATTCTATCAATCAGCTTCAATCAGCTTATTGCTTCCACTTAGAGAAATGTATATATGTATATTGAATTTGTTTTGTATACACACAACTCGTGTACAGTATCTATTTTAAATTGTATTGTCCTTACTGTGTGTATCTTCTTTCTCCTGAAACTCTGCTTTGGCATAACACACTAGTGTCATGAAATCCATGAGAATATGGTGTTTACAGCAGACCTTCTGATAAATAAATAAAAACATTTCCATTTCTACATGAAGCTCCAGTCTTGTTTCTTTTTTCCTGCAGATTCCTTCACATCTCCAGGAGTGGGAAAGCTGCTGGGGAAGCATGCTTCCGAAATGTATCAGAGAAGCTGGGGACAAACAGCCTGTTAGGAAAAAATACCTCTTGATCCTAGACATCAGTGGGAATATGGAGGGAGAGATCAACCTTAAAGCTGAAGGGAAGTGACAGAGCTGTGAAAAGGGAATATATTAAAAGTGCCAATTCTCTGGAGAATTTTAGCTCTCCTTAACAGGGAGGAATTTATTAACCCTTACCCCACTAATTAAAGTGCTTCAACAAAGAACTAAATGACATTTACTTTTCAAGAACAGAAAAGAGCAATGTAAATCTCTACATGTGTGGCTGTGCAGAGGCATTTCAAGTTGTCACTAGAGGTTAAATTGAAGATTGTCCAAAAATCTTATTGCTGTTACTAGTCTCAGAAACAAAGGGAAAGATGATTCTTAGGAAGTGGTGACAGCACCATACTTCTTGAATTTGCTGCTGGGCAGCACACTTTCTTAAATGGGACTTTCCTCATAAACTCTAAGAGTAAGGTTACGCTTGAAATGTATGTGACGTTAAATCGACTTACAGTATAAAGCACAGCACACTGTATATTGTAGTGAAACAGCATAATTATTGTCTTTGAATACAGAACACTGAAAGAATCCTGGCTACAGCTGGTAGTTTGCAATGCCTTTCATCTCAAAATCTATACAAACAGAACATCAACTGAGCAATGCATCCATGAAACAATTAGCTATGAATAAACTGGGCATTATTCCAGGAGTCTAAACAAGGCACTCTACCAAGGGACTTGTAATGCGAATTACAAAATCTCAAAGAATGAAAGCTTGTGTGTTATTGGGTGAGAAGAGGTATTAATTGAATAGATGTGCAAGTTCACAAATGTGCAAAGATTTTGTTCACACTGTAGTGTGTTCCTATGCATTGGCGAGTTTGGTAGATTTTCTTTTGAAATCGTGAATGATGCTCTCTAGACAAAAACAAGCACAATGATTATTTTAGTTAACTCTGCCAATGTATATGATAGAAAACTCTGTTTCTTTGTTTCAACAAAGTAAAACTGGTGGTTTATTTATCTGAGTGGGACAATGTGAAAGCCTGAAGAATATGTTGCAGTAATGAAAACATGTTGGTTAACATGTTGGTTTACAATAAAAGGGATTATGATCATTAACACAGGTCCCTATTGGTAGCCTAATTCACATAAGTTAAATTATTAAATAAACACCCCACATCTGTCTAAGTAAAGGCAGGGTCTGGAAATGTGTGAAAAAAAAACAGCCTCTTTAACTAAATATGGTTAAATGCTGGAACAAAACATCCCAAACGTGTTGTTGATAAATATTGTCTTAAGGAGAAAGCAAACATCTCTAATTTTAAAATAGAGAAATTTAAAATTTGTAAAGTTTCAAGCATTTTTAGAAATAATCAGTAAACATTTATAGAGATATTGATAATATATTATTATAATATAATTTAATAATTACATTACAATATATAGTAAATAATTAATACTTCCTTGAAATCAACTTCTGACTGTGTAAAAATACTGTATACCAAAGAAACATACTGTACAGTATCTCTCTGTTTATGCATATATGATTTTGGGGAAAAAAGTATAAAGATTTCAATATTGATTAAATGTTTTTTTCCATAGTCTGATTAATTCATCATTCGTGACTGACAGTGTGTTACACTCGAGTAACTTTTGGCTGTTGCATGAGCACTAACTTACCTCATTAGCGAGAGAGTTGATTGAGCACAGGTGATGAGGCGACTTATACTGTTGAATATAAAGCCTGGTGTAAATCAAGAAACAAAAAGAAAGGAAATAAAATGACCCACTTTTCAAGAGAATAATGCATTTGTGCCATCTGTATGAAGGAGGTTAGACTAAGTTCAGTTCTGAAGGATGAGATTTTTCAAACAAATGCAAAAGGCAAAATGTTACTGTCTTACCAACCTCCAGCTTTCACATTATTTGTGCCAACTGTACAACCACAGTCTTGGAACGGCATTGAATTGGTTATAAACAGGGGTGGTGTCATAAACAGCATGGTATAAAGAGGCACAATGAATGGAGCAAAACAATTAAAGAGGAAAAACATCCAATATGAGACTAAAAATAAACAATTTATTACTGCAGTTTTCCTACTATTAACTTGTTAAATTTGCATTTAAAAACAAATAGTGACACAGCATATCCATACTCAAAATCCTCAATTTATTTTCCTAATTTAGTTTATTTAAAAAGATTTTCTTTGAGTGATTTAACAGAAAGTCTGTCTGTCTATTATCATTATTTACTTAGCTGATGCCTGCATACAGTATAAGGTACTTGCAATATAGAAAATATATACATTATATATCTAATATATAGAAAAGAAAGAGTAATTAAATCAGTAAAATAACAGCAAGACTAGGACAAACAGTACAGAAATAGACATCACACACAAAAAAACTAAAATCAAGAAATTTCCCAGTGTGTTCTTAATCAATATTACAAATCCATACAACAACTTGTTGATATGTTCAAACAAGACCTTAGATAACCATTCAGTACTTTTTGAATGAAAAGCTGAGTCACCTAGTGATGGTACTGGTCATGAACATAAATGGAAAACATTATGCCAGATCTGAGATATTTCTGTACTTGGGCAGAGACCTGTACATTTTTGTGTTAAAATGTGAATGACCCTGAAAGAAAAACAAAATAGTATTTTTGTACCTGAATCCAAAAATAAACATCATGATTCTTAACTGCTGGCCTAAAGTAGTATTTTGGAGAATATTCTGTACTTAACATTCATGTCTATGTTAATGTCTCAGCTGAGTCAATCAAAATAATCTGACAATAATTATATAAATAATTTTATAATTAATTTTATAACTAAAAATTATTCCATGTAGACATCCCAGTATTTCATCAACCAAACCAACTAATCTTGGCATAGAAAGTGTGTAAACTGTGAGCAAATTGCCTACATTATGATATACAGTATGATGATCTACATCATTAGATATTAGGTACAGTAGCTTGCTCAAAATAAGACACAATGTCTTTGTTATCGTTATCAGTATTGATGTAGCTAATGAAAAGACCCTGAGCCAAGCTACAGTATAGTTGAGCTTATTCTTGACCAGCTGTGCTGAGGGTGTGTACAGTACTCTTCCTCTGAGTCTGTGGATGTGCTGCATACAGTAGTTTGCTTTATCCCTCAGGACCAAAGAGACATTGCACTGATCCCCCATCTATAGTGATTGGCAAGACATGGAACATGACCAGTCCTAAAGCAGTTTAGATGGGGACACTCTTTTCTTGGGAGATGAAAGGTGGGAGGTTCTTGGGTAGGGCATGTGATGAGTTGCTTGATTGTTAAGTCTAGTGATTCCTATTCTTGAGCCTAGGTGGAATCTGAATTGAAGTTTTGCTGGGGTGGGTGTTCTAGATTGGCTTTCTTGAAGGCCGATGTGTCTTCGATAAAATTAAATATATCCTTGTGTAATAGCAGGTGAGGAGAGTTTTGGACCTTTTTAGCATTTTGTGGGTTGTTGTGAGTTGTTGGATATGTAGAGGAATAATGTTTGGGACAGGAAGCCAGGGGAGTTGGGTGGAGTTCCAGTGTTGTTCCAAAGTTCCAGTGATGATGGCATTCTGCTGTCCCTGTGAATCTGTGACCAGTATGTGATTTCCATGGATCAGCGTTCACGTCACACTCCCTGTTGGTATGCAGGCTAAATTCCATGAGAAGCTTCAGGAGAGGAGTCTTGAAGAATGCTAGTCCAAGTCCCAAAGCCAAGACAACTGTTACAACAAGAAATATGATCATTACTTGAATACACTTCAGTTACACTACCTTTGTACATCCTCCCATTTTGATGTTTGTAGTTAAATTGGCACATGGGATTGATATTTCCTACTAGTTAAAACACTCATATATCCTTTAAACGATTACATAATGTACAGTACAGTTTTATTCTTCCTTGATTAATATTTATCTTAATCTTTACTTGAGAAAAGGAGCTCAAGCCAAATTTTTAAAATTCTCCTGGGGGTTTAATATCCTTGATATTTAACATTTAATTCCACCTTTTCACCTTTTTATGTCAAACAAATAAAGGATTTTGGGGTTGATGTGTAGAGTTCCCTAGTGATTGTTTTATTTAAAACAAAATTACATTTTGTAATTTTATGTTGTCAGTTAGATCTCCTTTTCTCCACACACAGATTGAAAATGAAGTTGGGTTGTTAGCACATATAACTAGCTATTCCTATGGGGCAATTGCAAGTCCTCATTCTGTTTTTGTATAAGACATGGTTGGTGTCCAAATACAGCAAATAAGCATATAGAAGAATCTCATTTGTAAGCCTCTTTAAGCCAACTGAAATTGACTGAGATCAACTACTTATAGTAGGCTACAGCAACAAGTTTATCAAATACAATTTAATGTGATAAAACTAAGATTTGTACCTACCTCTTTACCTCACATACCGTATTAGTAAGGGCATGTTAAATATTTATAAACTACTCTGAACAAAAATAACTAGAAATAATATTTAAGTTACAATATTCCAGCAGCAATACAATATCAAGTGACTGTTGACGGCATACAATACTTTGCTGTAAATGAATTATTTCATTACAAATAATTATTTGCATTTACTCAAAGTAATGCCTTGTGTAACAGATAATTGCCAGTAAGATCTGTGTATCTATGAAAATAGATGTTGGGTATTCATTGGCCACTAGCATTGTATGAAAGGTCATACTACTCAGATCCTCACTTAAAGAAATGTGCCAGCTGAAATTGTAATGCAACGTTGTTCCATGTGTGAAAACTGTGAGAAAATTGTTTAGCTGACTCAAGGAAAAGCAGCCTGATTGAATGACCAAGGCTGACAGAACCCTAAAAGAAAGTAAAGGAAGAGCATAACACTGATGCAGAGATCTTCAATGGCAGAGTTTGAGGTCTGCAAGCTTTACAGTGGGCAGGGGGCGATCAAGATACCATGGGCAATGAAAGATACTGTGCTGATCCTGAGGGAGTGACAAGAAAAGTCATCAGCACTGATGCTGGCTTTGATTGTCACACTGCGTAGGTGGTCTGGGAAACAGGGAAGTACTTGTTGTTCTTCTTAATGAACAGAGTATCATCCAAAATGTCTGACTGGGATAAGTGAAGGGTGTAATAGAAATAAAGAGACTCATAATGGCTTATAGTAGAATCGAGCTTGAAATAATGAATATAAATACCTTGACTGGACTGGTCTGGTGTGCGTCTTTCAAGGTGGAAAAAGTTTGTTTTGTGAGCACAAATGGAAAGGGACAGATAAACAAAGAATTGACGGAGTTACAGAGGGAGTTTATGGAAGAATTGGAGACATGAAGACCTGGAGAGTTCGGAAGGGATGATGTTCTTGATGAGAATCATGGTTTTAGTTGGTAAAGATAATTCAAGAGAGGGCTTCCAAGAGAGCATTGAAATGTGTTGTTGTTTTGCTACTGTACCCAAAATTGAGACCGACAGCACAGTAATATTTATTGTACCCGCACACCTCAAAAAGGAACCAGAAATTGGGCTCGATGGGCATAATGTTAAAAATGTCAGTGATGTCAGCTTTCCCAAGCTTAGCATTTCTGCCTATCATTTAGATCAAATACTGTAAACAGCACAATGAAACGTTGATTTATGCAAGGATAAATCAGAATTGGGAATGAGGCTATTCATACAAGGAGCGGAGGTATTATGCTGACATGAGAGATCAATAATGAGGCACTTTTTCCCCAGAATACTTTCAGATTTTCCGTGCCAAGGAATGTAATCCTGTTTGGGGTGAAGGAAAGAGTTGGAGAATGCCAACTGGAAGTTATTGCAAATGGTTGAGCATGAGGATTGGGTGATGAGCCCCAGTGAAAATCCAAAGAAGAGGCCATTTAAAAGGAAGTTTGGAAGCTAGAAGATGAATAATTATGGATATAGAGAAGAAATTTAATAGTCATGTTGGAAGAGCTGAATGACTTGAAGTGGCTGGAGAATGAGTATGTGTCTCTTTAGTAGCTGCAGATATGTAGAAAGTAGCATTGGGAGTTTGTGCAGCCGACTGAACTGGGTTCCAGCAGGGAAGAGGCTGAGAGAACAGGTCACAACTGTAGCCTGGTCCTGGGTCTCGGTTTGGGGTTATACCAGAGCTCCTGGATTGGATGACCTCAACAGATGGGATTGCAAGAGAAGAGCAGACTTAAAGACCCCCATGGCAAGTTGACTGTTTTCCTTGATTTGTGATGTAGAAGTTGAAGAGCTGCTTCTTCATTGTAGAGAGAGAAGAGAAAGCAACTCCTCACTCCTGCAGGTTCCTTTGCAAATGATCCATGATCCATTCACTGGTATCTGGTGGACAGGATTTCTAGGAGAGGAGTTGTGCCAGGTGTGAAAGATGTAGCAGGGAGCAGGATAGGAGGAGAGCGGGGTGCTGGGAGTGGATGGAAGAGTGGCAGAAGAATGCCAAGCTCTGTGATGGAGAAAGCAGTGAAGATCAGACTGGTGTAGTCGACTCAGAGGAGGAGAACTGTGCACACATCGCTGGGTCCAGTTGGGCTTGGAAAGTCAGTAATCGCGGGGAGACATAGATATAGGAAGTAGGCGATGCAGCCATCTGTTGCAAGGAATATGGGTTGCAGGAGGAAGGAGATAAGCAGGGGGAATACAAAGCAACAACAGAGGATGAGTGTTAGAGATGCAGAGTCTCAGGGGTAGAATCGAGTGTGCAGAGGAACTCATTCTCTTCGTCCAGATACAGACCCAGGTTGCTCGACAGAGTAGTCTATTTCAACAATTAAGAGAGAAAACGAGAGTCAAAAACCAAAGATTGGAGAATTCTTCACACTTATTAGCCAATTAAACAGTATGTTTCAAAATATCAAGCTGCTCATAAAGTACATGAGAGATACTGGAAATGAATACATGTACAGTATCACTAAGAGGAAATCTAGAAATGGAACAGTACCGTACAGCATGGCAATGAGCCATGGTTGAAATACACCTTCCAATTTTTCTGTTGCAAAAGTACTGACCTAAACATGTTACAGTGATGTAATCGGCTAGAAACATACAGTAGATTAACTTGTCTTGTAGTGTAGCTCTCCACGGCCTAGGTCAGGGGTCTCCAACCTTTTTTCCTGAGGGCCACATTTGCTTTGGAAGAAAGGCCAGAGGGCCAGAGACTGGGAAGGTTGGTAGACAGGGAGATTTTGTGATGGAGGAATACGTAATAAACAACACAATCTACACTTATAATAAACTTAATAAAAACCCTTATGTCATATATTGTAATATTCAAATGAACAAATAGAACTAAATGAAATATTCACATACTGTACACATGTACAAATTTAATGCGATATTTGGAATTGCTTCTGTGACAGAATGTCCTCAAATTCTGGTTCAAACTTTGTTGCCCCCAGAATCAAAATCTGCTTGAGGTGCTCATCAGAGAGTGATGTTTAATATTTAAGATTTTACATATTTCATCTTTGAAAATGTTTGTTCACACAAATATGTGGAGGCAAAGACAGAAAACATTCCACGAGCAAATTTTCTAATGTTCTTAAAACTCTATTCAAGCAGTGATTTATAGACGCTTAACACATCATTTTCCTTAAATAGATCCCTATACAAGTCATTTGCAGCAAGGTCAGTTACTTCAAGCTGCAACTTGAAGATTCAATTCAATTTATTTTTATATAGTGCCTTTCACAACAAAGTTGCCCCAAGGCACTTAACAAAGCTGTGTGACAATACATGACATTACAATACAGAAGATCTTCAACGTCACTTGCAAAAGGGTCCTGGAACAATCTTATGTTCTCTGAGATGCTGTCAAAATCTTGAAAACAGTCCTGAAATTGCTGCTTCAATTGTGAAATCACGTTTAAAGCAAATGGAATCGGAAAAGGTTCGGTACATTCATTTCTGTACTTTACACAAGTTGCAAAATTAACAAAATTGTTAGCTGCCACCTGTTTTTCAAAAATAATTTTTGTCTGAAGGGTTTTACATATGAAAACAAATACGAAAAGAGAGAATTTTCACCCTGAAGTTTCACATTCAGTTCACTTATATGTGCAGTCAAATCCACAAGAAAGGCGACCTTCCATAATCAAACACTGTCAGAGAGTTAATAGGTCTGAGTCATGATAATATCGTTTTCTGTGTGTAATTCAAAAAATCTCTTTGGAACTTTAGCTTTGCTGATCTAGCGAACCTCACAGTGGTATGGAACATCTGGATATTCATGGATTCTGATTGTTGTGATCGCTTTGTGAATATTTCACACTGATAAATTAAGTTTTTCTTCAATGTTTCTACTTTATCTGAACGCATTTTGCCAGTCATGTCTGAGTACTTATCTTTGTATCATAATGCCTTTGGATATTATACTTCTTGAGAACAGCCACGGTTTCTCTGCACATTAAGCACAATGCTTTGTTATTGCTTTCAATCATGAAATAGTTTTTAGTCCACTTCTCATTAAAAACACGGCATTAAAAAGTTTGTCAACTTTTCTTGTCTTAGCTCCTGATATTTCCATGTAAAATAAATAAACAATGCAAGAAAACTTAAGAACAACAAACAAGTGAACCTGAGGTAAAGGTTATTTGACTTCACACTTGCGCGTAAGCTTGTAGTGGTGACACTGTCCTCTGTTCTCGGAGCGGATAAAAATACTTTGCAGGCCGAATGTGACCCGCGAGCCGTAGGATGGAGACCCTTGGTCTATGGGCTGTATATGCTCTGAGGTCAAGTTGACCATGATTGAACACAGGCAGCAGCCGAGAGGAGCTGCACCTGTCACAATGTTTCCAATGCCTCCCCAAAGACAACCTGTAAGGTAAGTTAACAGAAGAAATAGACTCACTAGCCACCACTAGCTTTAATACAAGGATATGTGTAACTAAGGCACCAAGACTCAAGATTCAAATCCAAGACTGCCAGTATTGGAGCAAGGGGGAATCACAACCTGAAGATGAAAAAATATCAGTTCAAGAAGGCAAGTACCAGAAAAGACCAGCGACAAATCCACAGATTTGAGAATACAACAGACTACTCCATGTAAGGAATGGCCTTTGCAGCCACACCAGAAAGTGTCCAAACACCAGGGACCACTACGTATTCTCTATGGATTCTGCATTTTCTTTTAATGTCCTAAGGTGGTTATTATGCAACATGTTATTAATACAAGTAAGTGTGTAAAAGTTAATTAATTATGTATACAGAATTAAAAAAATGTACATACAAGTCATAAGTAAAATTATGTCATATTACATGTAACATGTCCACAGTTCCCCAGAATAAAAATGTGCAGCTTCTTTGTCTGCTTTCCTATCTATTTACTATTTTATTATGCTACTGTATTTTCTCCAAGCCAGTTTTGAAGGCCACATATTCTTCTGTATTTCTCTCCCACAATTGCAGTGTCTGCCAAAAGCTTCTCTGTAATTATGCATAAACCTAATATTCTGCAACAAACAATGGAATTCAGAGGTTATTTCATGCTGAACCCTTTTTTCTTTTAACCTGGCAGTACTCTAGTTTTAGACAAAAGACAGGATGTGGAATTATCACAGCATGCCGGTTCATTGTCTTAACAATGATAAAAGCTTTTCAGCACAAAGGCTATATTAATGCTCATATCATAAACAGAAGTGTAAGCAGATAATAACTTTTTACAGTTACAGTGTTCAGAGTACCACTCATATTCTGCATAGATGCAGAAGTCTTTCAAGCTACTGAGGATGATTAGAGAGCAAGCCTAACCAAATAATATATACCTTTTTGTTAATAAATTTCCTGGACATGAATAAATTAACATTGTGCTCCAGTAATTTAGTCATCCTAAGCAAATATCCTGCAAGCTCTGCAGAGGATGTCAAAGCCTGCTGATATCTAACAGAGTCAGCTCTAAGTTTGTGTATCCTGGTCCATTCTACCTTTCCATCAGGCGCTACATGTGGAAATAGAAAAGCAGCTCTCCAATTAATCAAAGTCAGATCTGCCTGAATGCCTGGAGTTGCTGCTGATCCTTGTCCCAGCTTCTCTCATGTTCTCTCTCTATGTTTTTACCTTGAAAACTTCTGCTCTGAGCTGGGAATGCCTGAAGGGCTTGCACGGTAAGTCAATGTGAAATTATCTCAGCAGGAAGAAGTTGCTTTTCAGCTTAAATGATTTAAGGCAGCAATTTTTCACACTCTCAAACTCTGACAAACGTGCAGATTGCCTCTCATGTTTGACTTCAAAATATTCAAAGAAAAGCTATTTTTATTAGAAAAAAACACTCCAGAGAAAATTGTAAGCCACTTGCTTTCTGATACGTCATTTTTCTTGACAGCGACAATGTTCACCTCAGTGTAAGTTCTTTACTTTTAAGATCTCAGGTTAATTTAAATGAACTTTTTTATATATGGTGGGCTCCTGGAAATATGTATTAGATTGTCTCTAGGGTGGTGGTTAAATAGTGCTCAGTGGTATACATTATGAACATCAACTAAATGAGATTACTTAATAACCAGTTCAAATTATTACCCTTTTTAGCAACAGCAAAAATGATACAATAAAAATATATACATTTTATCTGTAACTGGTCCCTTATTAAACAGTACAAGACTAACAAGAATTCGAATTAAATATTTAAAGATAGTTTAACTTATTTACTGTATACTTACTTTCAAAATTCTGACAAAAATCTAAAATGTCAAACTTAAATGTATCAGAGTTCTAATTTCCTTCTTACCAACAGGTAAGTACATAAATCTATACTAATCTCTGAGGTTTTAGCCTGTATATAAATTGGTTTTGAATTCTGTAGTTATCTACAGATCTTACACAGCTGTTTCTTTAAGTTTAAACAGGTTACAACTATTAATGTCTTTCCTGGAGCTAAAAGCTAACATGGCAGTCTTAATGCTACCCATCTGGTTTGTTATTGTGTAATTGCACTTGTACCCATCAAACTCAATAGCTTGATTACATGCATGCTTAAGATCTCAAGTATGTTGCATGATGAGAAGGACTTCGCTTGTTTACCTGCTGGAACAGACAAGAATTATAGTTCAGGTGGGTAGCTGCGTCAGCATGCGTAGGCTGCAAAGGAACAAGTAATAGGTTTATTCCATGCTGAAAAAAAGAAGAAAGAGAACACAACGTTTCGGCCGTGGAGCCTTCTTCAGGTGTGAGAGAGACAGGGCAGTAGGCAAAGGTAAAGTAGCGGGAGAACAAAGGTTGGGAGGGAGGAGGAGTGAGAGGCGGGAGCAGGGGACAGAAAGAGAGGCCAATCAAGAGGTGTGAAGTCAGAATGGGTGCAGAGAGGTGTGAAATGAAACTTCCAATGAATGGAGAAAATTTAAAAGAACATTAGTCTGTCGTTAAGGGAAGGGAGAAGGTGTGATCCTAGCTGCAGAATAATTTTAGTTTCGGTGGTCTTTCTGATGTATGAGTTTGGAAAACCGTCTTTGAGAACACAGACGGAGAGATTAGAGTGGTCGTGGCCGTCAGAGGTGAAATGAGAAACAATGGGCTTGGAGAGATCTTTAATCTTTACAGCCCTGACGTGTTCTCTGAAACGGTCTCCGAGTCTCCTTCCTGTTTCTCCAATGTAGATGGCTGGGCATTTACTGCAAGAGATACAGTAAACAAGGTTGCTGGAGGTACAAGATGCTGTCTGGGTGATCCGGAATTGTCCTGAGGGGCCTTGAATGAGTGTGGTGGTGGCTGTGTATTTGCAGGTGATACAGCGAGCTCTGTTGCAAGGGAAAGTGCCTGGTGTGGATGGTTGTTGAGGGCGGTCAAGGGAGCTGTGAACAAGGAGGTTACGCAGATTAGGTGGTCGGCGATATGAGATAATAGGGCGATCAGAAAAGAGGGCCCCAATGGAGGGATCATCCTGTAGGATGGAAAAGTTGTGGTTAATGGTCCTGGGGATAGGAAGTGTGTTAGGGTGGTAAGGAAGCACCAGAGGAATGCGGTTGTTACGGCGGGAGTTCCTGATCGGGTTGATGGTCCGGGGGGTGTTTTTGGCTCGGGCAAGGGCCCTGTCAATCACACTGCTGGGGTATCCTCTGTTGATGAAAAATGAGTACATTTCGAGGGCTTGGTTCTCGAAGTCGATGTCGTCGCTGCATAATCGTCGTAACCTAAGGAACTGTGAAAAAGGAAGAGAGTTTTTAGTGTGGTTGGGGTGAAATGAGCTGTACAGGAGGTAGCTGTGTGAATCCGTGGGTTTGTAATAAACTGAAGTGGACAGTCGGGGGTAGTTGTAAAGTTTATCTTAGTACACCTATAGTAGGTACAGTATGTTGTGGATTAATGATTGCAAAGGAGCAGGACAGAAACAGACAATATAATATCACATTAAGAGCACAGAGAGGGAGGAAGAAGGGAGAAAACAAGAAGCAGGAGAGAAGGAAAAGAGAGAGGAGTCCAGAGGAGTTGGGACTTGAAGCTTGCGTCAGGCGAGAGTCCCTGCTGCATCATCCAAACAAAACCTGACGGGAGCTGGAGTATTGGAACCTTGTTAGAGAGAGCATGCTTTTCTGTGTTTTTAGGAAACTTGGGTTTCTGGGTAAAAGATACCTCAGTTAGATATGTCTTTTTTGCTTATGGTGCATTTCTTATGGATAGGTATATAGGCTCCCATTTATTTTGTGGCATCCAGGGTGCAGAGAGATTTAACTGCAAGTTGCATTGTATTTAGTTAGAAGGCACCTTATCTCTTCTGTGTCACCTGTGTAGGCATTAAGAGTTTAGTGATTAGTAGCAGTCTGGGGTTTTCTGGGTGATCAGAATGTAAGGCCTCTGAAACACCTTGTTTGTAAATACTGTACATACTTGTACAGTATGTTGTATGTTGTGTGTAGTGTAGTTTGTGTTTTGTCATTGTAATAAATATTTGTTTAACCAAGTGTGCCTGGATTATTACTACTCTCAACAAAGCTGTGCTAGAGAACAAAGAATTCACGTGCCTCTAATTATACCAGCTGTTTGGGTATATTGCTAGAAAATCACTTACAAGTCGGGGGTTATGAATAATTATTTAACTGATTGACTAAACCACTCAATCAATTCCTGATTTTCACCAGTTTCATAACTCTCCATTTGTAACAATATCAATCACCTAGATTCTGGTGTAGACAGCAAACTAGTCACAGTCCCATACTAAGAGGATTAACAAACAGAAATAAAATCCAAAGAGACTCGGACCACATTCAGAGTTTAGCAAACACCTGGCAGATGACATTTAATGGTGACAAGTGTAGGAAACAAAAACATTGGGAAAAACCAAGCCTGATGAGGCTACTCATAAGAAAGAATTATTGTAGGTGTTTTTATAGATACATAACTTTCCTCTTCTCCACACTGTGCGGAAGCAACTAACAAAGCAAAAATAATTTTAGGATACTCAGGTAAAGGTGTAGAATTTAATTAAAGGGATGTGATTGCTGCCTTGCAGTGCTGGGGACCTGGGTGAAGTTTGTATGTTCTCCCAGTGCTTGTGTGGGCTTCTTGTGGGTGTGTCCTCCTGTAAACCAAAGACATACTTATAGGTCAATTGGTTTCTGGAAAATCTGACCATGGTGTGTGTGTGACTGTGTCTGTGCGTACCTTGTATTGGTAAAGAGGTTAGATAATAGGCGGATGGATAGATTTCAAGTTAAAATTATACAATGCACAAGTAAGACCTTACTTATATCAATGTCAAATTTTGATCGCCAAGATCCCAAGAAGATATAAGAAATCAGATATTCAGGAATATTCAGATTTCAGAAATCATGCTCTGAAATCAGACCATAAAACAGCAGTTTCACAGGCTCAAAGGAATTTCATTAACTGACAGACTAAAATAATGGAGCCTTTTTAGTCTCAAAAGGAGAAAAGTAGAATATTACAAGACTACTTTATCAAAGTGTTCAAATCATTCATTTAAAATTTATGGATTTCCACCGTGAATCACGAACTATTGGACACGAGTGGAAACTATGGGAAAGTGCATTTGAAACTGAGAGCAGGCGGTACTTCTTTACACAAAGTCGAATAAACTGCTCAGCCAGACTGTTTAAGATGATAATCTGGTTTCTTTCAAACAATGGCTGGATGAGATCTTTGGAACACTTATCTACTGCAATCCATATGAGTTGCAAGGCCCATCTCATTCATAACAATTCTTATGCTCTTGTATAGATGCCTGGTAGCATGACGTCTTAACACCACTCCAATCTGCCTTCCTTTTCTTTCTCTGCTTTCCTTTTTTTGTTCTGTAGTCCAGACAGGAAAGTGTAAAAATTGAATGGTGTTATAAAGAGACTGACAAATTTGTTTAAAATGTCCTAATACACTAGATACAATTTGATAACCCAATAAATGAATGTGCTGTGCTTACTAACGGAGTTTTTTTCAAATACACTCTACATTCTTGTGCAGGAAAGCTGATTGATGCAGCTGTCCCTTTGTGAAGGTCTATGTGTGACATGCCACACTCACTCATCTACCATCCCCAGTACAGGATAGAGGAGTCTGCAGATATCTAATAGACCCTGTTGGGACACACCATTTACCGCTTTTGGATCTGTAACATTCTCTCTGCTTGTCACATTGGAAACTACTCAGTTGTTCTCTTTAATGTTTTTCTTACAGTTTCATTGAAAGAAACAGGTAATGCACTTGGCGACTGCCCCCTTTGATCATTTCATTCTGTAAAAATGAAATGGAAAAGGCGAATTCATGTTGATTACCAACATAGTAGCTGCATCTTTAAAATTACCTTAAAACAACCTCTGCAGGAGAGAAAGAGTGAGGTAGCATTCACTTCTAATCTACTGTAGGCATACTGTACTGTATGTACTGTACACACTTCACATTCTAATTCATACCCCTATCTACTGTACCTACTGTATGATTTTTCAGAAATAAAAGTATTCATTGTTTGAAGTTCCTGTCTGTTGTTTTACAGCTAAACTCCTGATATCACTTAAACAATTCTATGTAACATTCTGTGAACCGCTGCATTAAAGCTTAGCTTGTAATATTTTTTGTAGGGTCACTCCAAACTCTTTCATGGTAAAAGCATTTTCATCCTGTTTTGTCTGTTCCTTATTTTAATAAAGAAGTCAAAGCGTGGAACAAAAGGTATCCGACTCTGACCTTCTCTTGGTAAGATGGCCATGTAAAACAGCAACTGACCTTTAAAATACAATACGCTAATAAATAGCCACAGCAAAAAAAAAAAAGGCTTTTCTTACAAATGAATCTTAAAAACGGGCTATAGTTTAATCAGCTAGCATTTTCATGAAAGGTCTATGGCTATATAATTGATCCCAAAAGAGAAGGTTTCACCTGCTTCCCAGGTGTACTGTGTTGATATTATCAGGAAGCACAGCACCTTGCGTTAGTGGTCACACTTTCAGACTTATTTAAAAACAAAGTCTCTATTAGCCTACAGAGGTTCACACTTCACAAATGCAGTGTACAGCATCTGTTCCAAGCAATTTGGAAAAGCTTCTTAATGTAATAGAAAATGTTACTCCTCTTAAGAGCATAATTATTTAATTCAGAACTGGCTTATGAGCAGAGCATTGAGCTGTTGTTTGCATCTTTTGTAATAACTATAGTACTCATTACATTGCTATGGAGACTGCTTTTATGACAGTTTATCGTGTCCTATTTACAATAGGAGAATGCACTATTCCCTTGGTTTTACTGAGATTTACCATGGACTTTCTGTTGTTTTATAGCACTGAACTACACTGAACTGTGGAAATACGAAGACATATACAGTACTATGCATTTCTAGAAAATGTTTACTATGGTCCACCATGGTGTGCACATGGTCTAGTGTAGTAAAGCTGAGAGAAACCATAAGAAATCACAGAAAACCCATGGTCAAACTACAGTAAGCCAAACCAATTTACCTGTCATAGGGACATTTCAAAATCAAGCATACTCTAAGAACCGCTTTTTTTGCTGCTGTCCAGTTCAATAAAATATCATATTTCCAAGATGCTGGTGTCAAAGAGATGGTGTGTTTCAATTATTATTGTCATTTTATGATTCAGGAAAGCCAATTCTGAGACTGGGGAAAATGTACAGTACACTCCTTCACAATTCAATTGTTTTTCATCCATCTACTTAAATATTTCATTCATTTTATTATAAATGCAAAACAGACAGCTAAGCCCATTTCTCTTAGTCTAAACATTTTTTTTTACTCTGTGGAAAGTAATTCTGGATTTTTTCACTTTCAGTCATATGCCAAGTAGTCAGTCTCAGTGATAAAAGCAGGAAAGGAAAGTCTGCATCAGTATTATTACTGGCAAGACCAGACAGTTTTATGAAAGTAAAACAAACAAAGCCTCCTTGTTTCTTAACTCAAACCACTTTTACTACATTTGTTTTATTGGAGTTTGTGAATTGATACACATCAGAGTTGCTGTTGCTAACTTTTCAACTCACAACACAAACTGACTCCAAACAGCAATCAAAAAACGCTTCAGAAGCAGGCTTCCCACCTTGTCTAATTTCAGCAAATTACCACTAATAAAAAAACAATAATTCTATTATGATCAACTCAGTATCTTTATTCAATATTGTAATTGATTTAGCCAAAAAAAAGACTTTGTCCACTTGTATTTTCTGTAGCTATAAAATGTACCAGATATTTTTTGGTGCTGCAAATACAGTATGTGGTCTCCAAAAACAATTATTTAAAAAAACAATTTATAGGTATTTTAAGATTGCCTATAGTCAATAATTTTTCAGTATTAAATTGTTTACTTCTTGCCTTAATATACATTGCTGTACTTTTAATTTTTAAAGAAATCAAACCTAAACTGTGCAATGGATACACAGTTTATACTATTATAGTTTTAACTGTATAGAGAGCCAGAGAGCAATAAAGAGTTATATACAGTACATTCATTTTCATTCACATCTCTGAATAACTGTTTTTATTAAAAAGGCTTAAATTCCCACTTAGTACTTGTTACAAACTTATTGTCTGATGCTAACTTTCAGCTTGTCAGTTTCGTTTTCCCTCAATGCATGCCTGCCATGGAGAATTGTGTAGGGATTTTGATTTGTGGAAGACTCCTAGTAGTTAAGTTTCATTAGTACAGGTAGTGAACAATACCAGATAAATAGAAAACCTGTATTGTGGGAATGAATATCAACTCTTGACTTTATACAATACAGAGAAAGTAGCAACCTCCTGTCTTTGACTTTATACAGTATACACAGAAGACAGAATTAGAAGTCTCCGTGTACAATTCTGCCCCCTTCAAAGATGTTAAATGACGATGACTAGTTGATATTGATTCCCATAATTCATAGTAACCATATGCTCTTAAAATACATAAACCTGAAAGGTATTCCTTGCAATATTTAAGTGTCCTTTTATTGCTTTAATTTTGCACTTAGTATTTTAAACCTCTATTAGCAAGTGCACATGAATAACCACACGAATAAAGAATATCCATCAGGTTTTTAATACATTTTCGTTTTCAAGATAAATTCTGGCTAAAATTAATAATTCTTGTAAAACACTTTTCGGAAACTGTACAGTATACACTATATACACATATCTTCCCCTTTCGTGCACACTTTTTTATTTTTAATAATATAAAAAGCATGATGTGTTTGTGTGATTTGACTGGTTTTAAAATTTTAGTTATAAATAAATTAGAACACTATTAATTAGAAAAAGCAATTACCTAGTTTTTATCTACTGTAATTTCTTTTAATTTTGGTATAATGGATACTTCTGTTCTGTCAGAATTACTTAGTATGATTTAGTTTTACGTTGAAGGCATAAATAAGGCTCCAAATTTTTATTGTTAATCGTTGTCTTGGGTTTTTTTCTAATAGCTCAATTATTTAAAGTGCATTTTTTTATATAATATGAATGAAATTTAAAGGGATGGTATTTTCCCATTAGTTTTATATGCATTTACTAATAATACATGATTCTCATAAAAAGAATTAGAATAATTGTCCAATAAGTGACAGAAAAAAGTAAAGTGATTTGAAGCTTTAACTCACATGAGTGTATGCAATTGTCTTCTTTTCAGATTTTAATTTAATGCCCTCTGAGATATGTGATTGGTTCTCTGATGCCATTTCTGCCAGCTGAGGTCAGTGCAACCATCACATGCAGTAATTGAGTAGTTAGTACTGATTTCACTTCTTTAATTTCCATCTGCAGAATCTAGGCTTAGCATGGAAAATAGCACATTACAGTGCTACAATTGTAGAGAAATGTAATAACATAATTTTCAGTGTTTGGAAACTTCCAAGTGGAAATCAGGAGCATTATGTCACACACGTCATTTCATCTCATGAGACACATGAAAGGTACAGTACCATTCACTAAAACTGTAGTTTTGTGACAAAATGAAGAAGTCTCCTTCATAATGAAAACATAATAGTCATTAACTACTAGGAGTCTACTTAGAAAAACCTTTCCAACAGCATTAAATGCCATGACCCACTATATTGCAGTAACACAACTGAATATATTTATATACTTTATAAAAGCATTTTAAAAAAAGTGTCAGTACTTATTAATCGGTACAAAGTATGAGCTCCAGCAGATATTTTAAATTCATGACATGAAATCATTGAACTACTGACATATTAAACACATGTATTTACGAGACATTTAAGATTCAGCATTATTTTAATATACATCTCCTCGTGTTTCAAGCAATACACAAAAGACTGAAGGTATCTTATAAATGACATCATGTGCTAAACAGTTATAGTTATTGTGTTTTTTTGTTTTAATTCTGAAACTAAAATATTAACTTTATTTTATAAAAGAAGAGTACTGTAGAAGCATTTCTTTCTTGTACTCATTTGATTTTAGAGTACAAGAATTAAGAGAATTAGACAGCCTTTTGTTATTCTTGTTTAAGAATATTGATTTATACACGTAACATAAATAACATGATTCAGAAGTATTTCAATAGATTCTACTAAACAATGTACAGAATATAAAATGAAATCAGGGCATTGTTAGGTTGAAAGAATATATACAGTGTTTGATGACAAAAACACAACAGTGTCTCAGTCTGTGCTGTCATGGTTGAGTAGTGTATGATCATAGCATTGGTAACATTTAGTTATATGTTCACTGAATGGTATTACTGTATCTTTTCAAAGCAAAACATTTTTGCACAACAGGGTAGTCAGACAATAGGGACTAAAAATTTAGTTTTGATTTTGATGTTTGCTGTCTGTTGACTATACTGTAGCTCCCCTGCATTGAAAGTAAGTTTACAGTACAGGTTTTCACTCCAGAATTAGATATCTGTTCTTTTAGGGAACACAATTGTCATACACAGATGTGTGGAAGGGATGATGGCAGACAAGTGTGATGGTTTCAAATTCAACTAAAGTAACTTATAAAGAAAACTAGGTGCAGTTATATAATAGTTCATTTTATTTTGCAAAGCAGTACATATAAACTCACAGACAAAAAAAAAAGCTTAATGCACCGAGCCTTACTGTGTAAAAAATGAATGCTTTATTCTAAACGTAATGATCTCCTTTAGAAACTGAAAGGAATGTTTTTGAAAATGTTATTTAAAATAATACATTAAGCACTCTCAACTTGAGACATGATTTTTCCCTGATATATAAATTTAATTTTATAACATCTCGAAGAAAAGAATCTTTGTACAGTTTTGTAATTACTTTGATGCACTATGTGAAAGGAAAAGTAATAATAGTTGTAATTTAATCTATTCATAAAAGTCATTTTATAAACTCTGCCTCTCTGCTTAATGTGTGTTACATTCATTATTTATAATACTCTGATGATGTGGTAATGACAATGCCATTGTTTTTATACTTAGCAATGATTTGGAGCCTTCATTATCAGAACACCAACCTCAGGATTATCAAGGGCAAACAAAAGATAATTAACACCAGAAACCAGAATACCGGAATCTGCACTGTCTGGGGCTTCAGACAGGAGGTTCACTTAATGTATGTCCTTTTACCATTTTGCAGGAGTAAAACAGAATAATTAGTGAGATCTTCTGTAAGGTGTAGAATGCAATTTCTTTTCCCCCGTTTCAAGTGGCAATTAATATTGTGTATTTCTGGAGGATGCATTTATCTTTCATACAAAACACAGCTAAAATCATTCACAGCCATTTCATATCATTTAAGGGTGGTTAGAAATGAAAAAGAGAAAATAACAAATCAAGGAAACACATGACAACTTTTTTAACTAGCTGTTGGCTACCTATGTCACACAAATGGACACCTACAAATCTAAAAAACTGAAAATAACATACTGTTTTCTGTAAAGTGACCATTTGCATAAATCCAGATTAGGCAAATCAAATCCAAGCAGGGATAGGGCAATAGCTTGAACTAAAAGTAGTGCTCATTGTCGTGATCAATGGCTCTTTCCTTTAACTTTGTCGTGCTGCAAAGCAGACAAATACACTGTTAATGACACCCGAGTAGAACAACAGTTCACAAAGTCTGTTTCCTGCAGGCCACAAGGGACAGCTATCACTGCATGGTATTTTTATTGTTCTACAGAGAAAGGTCCCAAATGAATCATCGAGTGCACCATTGCCAAAAATAGTTAGGATTTAGACGTGTGTAGAGTGTCTGATTCTATCTAAAATTTATGAATACTCCTTTCAAAAACACACACACATGATTCTGAACTATGTGAAAACCCCAAGAAAAAGCAAACAAAACTGGAACCCTGAGTAAAAGACAGTAGTTTGCAATGTGCTGCCACTGTAAAGGAGAACTATCTAAGGACCTGTAGCAAGATGCTCAGGAATGACACCAAAGAAGAAAGCAACCACTCTGACTACTTAAAGTAAAGGCAGGATGTTATTAAGGACTAGGGACAGCATACATTTTTAAAACCTACTCAATAAAATATCATAGTTACATATTCCTCAGTATTATAATGATATAAATATTTAAATTTAAATGCATTCCAAGCCCACATTTGTTCTTCAGTAAAGCATCAAAACTCAATTTCTACTTAAGCTTTTTTGTCATGTTTATGTATATCCATATGCATGATATATTTTTCTATTTTTAAGATCACTTAATGAATTCTATCTATTTTCAGTTCATAAGTGAGACTTTTGAAACTTAACCTTAAGCATGTCCAACTAGGTCATTTTTCATGTTTCTACTTTTTACTTTTCAATATTATTTTTGGAAATAATCATAAGAATTCACAATAACTGTTTTGCTGCCTGTAGAAAATAAAAATGGCTAAATTAGTAGTGTGGTTATGCATGTTAGAAAACTTTGAGAAAATGTTTAATTTTGTAGTACTCTATATACATAGTTTTACGTGTATAATAACACAAATAAATGTTAATGTGTTTTGTTGTGTGATAAAAAATGTTTTTAGCTGGTTGGCATGTTAATTAATTGAAATACAATTTAATATTTAATTGATTTTGTATTTGAAGCTAAAATCTTACAAATTCTTAGAAAGAAATCAAACACACAAACCACAACATTAACTAAAAACTGAACCTTTTCAATTCCTTCTCAGAGAATCACTATATCCTGAAAAGAGACATTGAATTGTGAGGGTCTAAAATTATAAAGAAAAAATGTACAAATCAAAAACCGCTAAATAAAAAATGAGGTTATTTCCTCCCTAGATCTGGAGACGGGTAAAGCTGGCTGTGTATTTGTAGCAAGAAAATGTAATATAATGAGGGTAAAACACATTTTAAAATATAAGATATCATTTTATTCTAACATCAAATAAACCGAAAATCCACTTTCACCTTGCGTGCAGGATGCATGTAGTTTTGCAATTGGAAATAGCCTCAGGGAAAATGCTGTACAGTACGTCACTTATAGTACTTGAAAACAGGGATATAGGCTGCCATTATTTACAAATTGTCTGCCATTGTCAATTACCTATAGCACTGAATACACTTATCCTATTCTAAGAAATTATTTTATGAGTAAAGAGCATAGGTACGATATTGTTCAGTGTTATGTACTTTGCTAAGTAAGTATCTTACACACCTCCTTTCAAAAATCACTATTATCACTGCCAGGTAAAGATACTGGTGCAATAAAAGTTTCTGATTGATCTAGGGGCCTGTGTTGAGGATAATTTATTCAGTTCCCTTTTTTCATTGCAGAGATACCATTTCAGTCCTCATTTTATCTTCCTTCAATGTTTTTTGATTGAGTTGACTTCACTGCAAATGAAGTGAAGAAAAACCTTCTATTCAGTTGATAGAAAAACCATATTGCCTCGTTGCAGTTAAAGCCACTGTGCTGTTAAAAGGTCATTTATTACCTGCTCAGACATATACCTTTATATAAGGAAAAATATTAATTTTGGTCAATGAATATGAGGAACATTACCCAGCTATAGAATGTTTTTTTATTTATCACGATTGTTGTTGGTGTGTCCGGAACACAAGGCTAGCTCGCTGATTTATTTTTATAGCTCCTGTCTTTCACATGTTCAATAAAAGCTACATCTGGATCATTACGACTTGCTCCCGCCTTTTTCAACACGGTATTTGACAGGGATTTTCAATAGTTTTTTTTTTCAATTGCAAACTACTCTGTAGACAAATGTTTCCTGACACCTTTTATTCCATGACCAAAATCTGTGCCGAACAATATTTCACGAGGAATAAAGTCATTTATGAATCAGATGCTTTGCAAATTGTTATTAACTATTTAAGTATAATGAGTTTTGCCTTAACCCACTTGATTAGTAGGTAGCCTACTGGCCATAGGATGACGAGGCTCAAGCCCCCCATTCAGACAGAGGGGTTAAACAAGGGGGAGCTGCAAAGGCATGATGTGTGTGAAAAAAGTGAAGAGGTGCGTGCAAGACTTATATATAGAATCTGCAATGATTGTAGTGTGTAACAGCTGGATGAGTTTGTCTGCTGTTATCCCTCCTGAACTTCAGTTAAGAAGTTCCATTTATTTACTGTGGACGTCATCTGAATCAAAAACCTGTTGTGCAAACTTTTTTTACAGGTTGATGAGACCTTCTGACTTCAAGTAATGCTATTTTGAATTTCAATTTAGTAGAGGCCTAAGGTCAGAAAAGCAACGTGCCCAAGGATATTTCCACAATTTAGATTTCTTTTTTTTTTCAACGGATCTTCCGGTATTATTACCAAAGGATATTCAGCACAAATAACAAAGTACGTTTGGGAACTACTGAAGTGAAATATTGATTACACTTAGCAAAAATGTAGGAAGAAGAAACATCCTTTCTTAAATCAAACTAAATCTTACTTATAGTTGCAAGGTTAGATTATCTACACAGAATTGTACTGAAGCTAATGATAAAGAATGAGTATATAACCACAAATTCATTGTTATCAATAAAATGGAACAAGTTCTGGAATATTCTGTTTTAATTAGAGCAATGGACCTTTTAGTGGTCAGTGGAAGATTTTAAGAACATTACAGCCTGTGAAAAGTACTTTTCATTCAACTCATAGAGATCCTTCCCTTTTATATAAGTCTGAGCTTGTCATTCTGGAATGGAGGATTTCAATGAAAATGGATCTGGAATATCCTACACTGATATTACGTCCTAGTTGGCTGCTGTGTCTTCTGTTTTCCAGCCCAGAATCTTTACTTTATTTTTGTATTACCACTCCTTCCAGTTCTTGAGTCACTGTAGATTTTAACTTGCCTATTAAACCTGGTGGACCGTGGTCTCTAGGTGCAAGGCTGAATATCATTGGTCTACTTCCTGAGTTTGTTTCGTATACATTAAGTTACTTATTACATAATTATTCTGAACCATCAGCCCTAGTGGCATCTGGCTAACCCATGCAGTTATATTGTGAGAAGAAGTCTCTGATCTTTCAACTCCATGACAGTTCTTGTGACTGCATTTTTTAAAAATCAGATACTGCACAAGGCCTGCAGAGTATTATTCAAACATGGCAAAGATGCACTTAAATTTGCTAAGCCAAAAGAAAAAAATGTCTAATAAAGGGAAAGAAGATATCAAAGGTTTTTATTCATTTGCTCTACGTGACACAGACTAAATAAATGCTGGGCAATGTGAGTTGAGGAAAGCAAGACAAGCAGCTCATTATAACAATTAAAATAAGTTTCTCTCTTCTTTGCCCTTGTATGTCTTAAATGAGATGTGTGGTGATGACCCTGAGAAAGCCTAATGTGAGGAGCAAGCAATCACTTACACTGCAGACATAAGTGTGAGTTGTATACAGTATACTGCATGTGTTCAACTGAGAAATGTGTATATATTCAAGATGTACTCAACAAGTTTACAGGTGTATCTGATAAAAGTAATACTATAGTAATTGCACATTTTAAAAAGACTGGTGTGCATGTGTCAGGTATTCAAGACAAACTATGATACAATTTTAAAATTCGCAGATATTTTTTTCACAAAGCCAAATCAATTCAGTCTTCCACTTAAAGCTATGTATTTCAGTTAAAAAATGTGTTACTTCTTTTCTGGTAAGTTTATTATCTTAATGAGAAAAAAACAATTTTTTTTTCAATCTGGGAAATGAAATGGCTTGTACATGATTGTTTTTGGCTGTCTGATTTTTTTGCAGGTCACATTACAGAAAGGTCTACAGCAAACATACACTTACTGTTTGCACAAAGATAGCTTGACCTTGATTTTAAATACCCTTAATATAATTTTATAAAAACAGATTAAACAAAATCACCACAGCTCCAGCAGAACACAGAAACAAGATACAGATTAATATTAGCTACATGGGGATCTTTTACTTTTAGGGAACTTGCTGCTTGCTTTTTTTCACTATGAAAACATCTAACTTTTGTCCATTATTTGCACTGTTGTAATGTACTGTAAATTCAGTTATGTTTCTCTGGTATAATTCCCCATTTATGTTTGGAGAGAATTAAGTTTTTATCATTGTTTTCTTTTTTTTTAAAAAGTAAAAGTTTTCTATCGGAGCAGCAAGGACAACAACACTCTACCAGAACAGCGATCCTCTCATCTCCATAAAAAATATCATTAAAAGCATCATGTTTTCAATTACTGAAATACATTAATGCACTCAAAAAACAATGAAAACCATTTTCATTGCAATAAGGTATACAAAGCAAGGCTTTTCTGAAGGAACATTAAAATGTGATCATAAGTACCCTAAAATAATAGAGGCCCTACCCTGAAAAATGTGTGCATTTGTCACAGTCCACGAGAGACTTTACCGGCTCCCTCTACCACATGTTAATAAAGTTTATTTGTAACCCTGGAGGAGGGGGTAGCCATGGACTCCCGGAGATTTCTTGACTGTTAAATGAGGTTTTTCCTCCCCCCTGTGCTGTGCAGCTTTTTCTACGTGTCGACATCCAACCCCTAGAGGGTGCTCCACTTCTTTCTTGTTCCTAGTTCCATGTGATTACCGTTCCTTCTGGTGTGTCTGGTGTCTAATTCCTATTTAGCCCCTGTGTCTCCAGTGTTCCTGGCACAGCTTTAGGGTATGGATGTCGCGAGGCTGCCCAGCAAAAAAAGTCGGTGGCCGACTCACCGCACGTCCGTGTCCTGAGGGCATAGGCCTCTTCCCTGACATCGCCTGACCCCTGAGACCTCTGTGTTTGTCCCATTTTTGCCACTACGCATAGGGTCTCTACTACTCTTCTGTTCATTCCAGAGCTGGCCTTTCCAGCGTCCGTGACAGCATCATAACTCTTTTAGGATGATCATATCTTACTCTACCTCATGCTGTGTCATCATTTGAGATAATAAATGAATGAACAATGTTTTTCAAGATGTGAGTTGCAGGATGTGAGTATTTATGTCTACAACTGTGTTTGGTTTCTCTATGTGTTATATATTACAGGGGTCTCCAAAACTATAGTGACAGCAAAGTAAAAACTGTTATTTTTGCTTTATAGTCAAGCAGTTTGCACTCATGATAATAAGATTAATATGGTATACAATTCCAATATATTAAAGTCTAAATATAATAATTTTTATTTTGGGTAATTTAATAAATACATTTGATCACATTATAAACATACTTTGTGATCAACTCTGTGATTTCAAGTGACCAAATGTATTGGGATTTCAGAGTGTAAAATACAGCATTTCTTTGTGTATCCTATAGAGACAATAACTGCATGAAGCTGGTGACCCATTGAGCTGACCAA
>NC_142713.1:38409614-38412114 GCF_055471065.1 Atractosteus spatula | reverse complement strand
TATGCTGAAATAAGTAATACTGTCACTATATAATGGGTTATTAATACCTTATACAGTAAGAGATGGTAAGAGATGATTTTGTGGAATATATAACCTGAAAATGTTACAGAAACAATACTCAAAACAAATTTTGGATAGTAAGGACACAGATAATACACATACGTTTCATGAATGCGAAAATAATATATTGTATTGTAAAAAAAACATGCATTCTTCTCTAGTGTTCACAGTGTAAGGAAAGGCACATGAAGTCACTCACAAGTGAGCCTGGGGAGAGTAACCCGGACTGCTGTTCCCATTGCTGTCAAGGTGGTCTAGTGAACCATTGAGGTCTTCATGAACTGCTTGCAACAAGCCAGTGGAGCTGGTGTTTATCAAACCTGGGTTACCAAGCAATGGTAAACTACTTTCCGCTAATGCGGCCTACAAGAAATACACAGAGCACAACAG
Organism: Atractosteus spatula; assembly: GCF_055471065.1. Classification (NCBI taxonomy): domain Eukaryota; kingdom Metazoa; phylum Chordata; class Actinopteri; order Semionotiformes; family Lepisosteidae; genus Atractosteus; species Atractosteus spatula. The sequence continues at coordinate 38,411,664 of NC_142713.1, read as the reverse complement.
ATTAGAAAATCACCCAGCGGCACACATGTGAACCATTTCCATCTCACAGTGATCACATGCATGATCACTGCTCTTCTTTTCTGAGGTTCTGTTGTAATTTTCAAAATACATAAATGAGCATAGCACATTGAGCAAACATAGCATATCACAAGAAGGCTTTACTTTCTGTTATTTATTTTGTGAAGTGAAATGTGTTGTAGTAAAGCTTTTTTTCAAACTGTTCCAGAAGTATCAGAATTAGCACCATCTACCTCTGCTGAGATCCAGAACTGCTCAACACAATCATCTCCATTGTAACCCTTTTATTTTGATTCCAATGTTTTGTTAAGAAATATTTGCCAGATATTCACCCATAGATATTATTCTTTACGTTGTCTGCAAATTAGGTCATTGTGGTTAAAAGCTCATGCATTTAGGTTATAGGGCACATTCATATTTTACAAGGTGCGAAAAATATGACTATTTTATGACTATTTTAATGCTAAAACAAAAACAATATATACAATATATAAAAAATTTACAACACGAAACAAAATCAACTTTTAGGTTTCAAAGTTAGCAGCAATGTCATTCAACACCAGTCATAACTTCTAAGTGGGTTGTCTACTGAAGAGTTTAACCCCACGTGGCACTGTACTTTGAGGTTTTCATCTAGTCTACGGATCTACAATTTACACTTAAAAAAAAAACTTCATGACTATTAAAATGACCAAAACTTTACCTTAAAATAAAATGTCCTGACATTTTGCCTCTTGTGCATAAAAATTATATACAGTAATTAAATTTTAAAGTTTTTGCCATGAGCGCCTCGCTCACTAACACTATGATGTGAAATCATTTATGACAGCTTAGATAAATATTAATGCATATCCACTTGCATTTGCAGAGGCTGCTATCAATCTAACATTTGAAGTTGGGCTAGAGGTTCCAGTCTCTGCCACAGGGTGTCCTTCTCGCTTCTTTCACGTATGAAAAAGCAGAAGGAGTCTCAAAGAACTGGCCTCTCAGTATGATTAACTTATCATTTACTGAAGAGCTCTCCCAAGTTTTAAAACATTTGTTAAATATCTGTTTTGGCTTATTCAAAGATTACCATCAAAATAAATTGGAAAAAAGCTGACAGCATTCATAAACTGTGAATAACATTTTTTTTCTGCAAATGCCGGTGTCCGTTTTGTGAATATTTAAAAAAACAACATTTCATTTTACATTGTGGATACGAAATTGTGATTTAATGGCATTTAATGTTACTGTATTTTTTTACTTCATGTTAAACCACAAAGCAGTAAATGAAAAATACGTACAGTAGGTGCCTTCAAAATTTGGTTACACCTGTTTAAAATTTACCTGTAAGCTTGCGTTAAGAGCTGCTCCATAACCCAGGCTAGTTGGCAGATTTTTAACTAGTGTTGGGCTCCTGCAAATGTACACAGAATAATTGAAAATAATTGGAAAAATGAAATATTCATTCCTTCTTAGAAGTGATTTAAGCCACATTCCTCAAAAACGTACAATTACACCATTCAGACACATACACTACAAATGCACATTATTTTAGAAGCAGACAAAAAAGGTACTTAAGATGTAATAAGCAAGTGCACCGACATATATTACAACATTTATTTTAAACTTTTTTGAAAAACAGTTTCTCCATTTAATAATAGGAATTTATTTCTGTGACACCTGTGAAGTCTGACTAATTATGTATGCACTCTATTACTCAATCCTTTAAAATGACTTTATTATTCGCAAATACTCAGCCATTGACAATTCCAACACGAGCTTAAAACTGTGGTACATATGTAGGGTTGAGATACAAAGCCAGGTGTAGAGAAAGGGAATGAACAAAATAAGGCGGACTCAAATTATACATCAAATACTGGATGAAAGAGGGGCTGCAATATGATTAAATAAAACCATAATCCTACACAACACAGTGGTCAACACCCAGAAACTTGTATGAATATACAACTTGAAAAAGGAGAAGCGATCCTTTATTTTTGCCTTCACACTGTGCTTTGACTTTCTGTCCTGAAAATTCCTTTTGTCT
>NC_142713.1:38384614-38404614 GCF_055471065.1 Atractosteus spatula | reverse complement strand
CTGGCACCCTGAAGGCATCCCCAAGTGCATCTGTTCCCAATAAACCACAAACTGTTTTTCAGCTTCTGCTGTAAGCTGGGCAGAATGAGACGGCAGTTTCTTTGTTAGGTTTACAAAAAAAGATAATGCTGTTTAATGACTTTATCGAGAAGGGCTGTACATTGTACTACAGCTACAGTAGCTATAAAAAAATCTGCATTACACAATACTGTAATTACAGCATCTGTACAAACATATATGTATATGGATAATACAGCTGTCACCACATTTGCTGTTGTTCTAAATGTACATTATACTAAAAAATGCAATATAAAAATATTTTGAAATACAACCCCAGTAACCAGTTTGATGTATTAAAGGCCATCCTATACGGATTTTTCATTTTAGCAATTATTTCAGTAAATCTGCATGAGCAGAAAAATATTTTTGTAAGATCTCAGAATATAACAACCCGTGTAGAGAAAAAGGGGAAAAAAATCACATCCCTTGTTAAATGTCCTGTTGAGGAAACAAACTCTGTCTGTAAAGTAAAAGCACTGTGGTTTCCCCATGCTAAATGCATCTCACAAAGTGAAACCAATATAAACTATGAAGTTGTAATTATGTCTCAGATGTTCAGCACTGATAATAACAAAAGGTTTCAATATACTGTTAAATATATACAGAGCCATTCATAATAAATCTTTCTATAAAGCATGTGTGTAGTATGTATATTTATGTTGTTAGGCTAACATATTTTGCTAGCTGCAGTAACAAGCGTAACATGTTTGCAGGCATACAATCCCGCACCAGCAAAATGGAATTTATTAAACATAACTGAGGAAAAGCATGTAAAAGCTAGGATGAGCACTTAGCTACCTCAGCTCATCTGAATATATTCAAGGTTGGGTAAAACTCATTATTCAGGACTTGCAGCCTTGATAACTTTGATTTTCATCCATCCATAGCATGGCCAAAAGGTAACATTTAATGAAGTACCATTCAGAGAGTAAATGGGGTCATATAATAGACAGTGCAGTTGCACCTTGTGTTCATGTACTGATAGCTGTTAAGGGTGCAGTGATGAACCAACAGAGCTCATTCCTCCTTGGTAATAAATTCATACTATTAATATTTATCAAATGTGTGGGCTGTTTCAACTGAGCCACTGCATATGAGGGCATAAATCTGTACTGTGATATCAATTATGAAGCTTCTTTTGTACAGCATATAAATTTTAGTTTTTGTATATTACCCACTTTTATTCTTTTAAGCCAATTTAAGGCCAACAGTGCAATATAGCACTTTAGATATCACCAGCTCCAATGGGAACCTTAAACTGTGGTTTCATTTTAAACTGCTCATCTATGATTCTGTATTAATTGCCCACCATCAAATGCAATTAGCAATTCTTTCATGTGTGGTTTATGTAATGTAATACTTCATTTACATTATTCATTCATATTCTGTTTTGGATTATAGGCTGAAAATTCTTTATTAGTGTAGATGTAACCACGCTGCTGGAGTTTTAAAAAAATTACTGATTGAATAATTAATTGGAAAAAACGAGCGGCAGATTCCTGATGGATTTACGGGATAATTATTCTATCTTGTGATTATCTACTTTATACGATAGGAAGTGATGAGGAAAATTATTCTATTGAAATGAGACAGTTACTCAGCAGCATAACATAATAACAATGTTTTGTCCCCAAAAAATTTTTAAGTACCTTATATTGTCAAATAAATAATTACGTCAAAAATGCTTGCTTGGTAATTACTAAGTGTATTGTTTTACAAGAAATACTATAAAAACATATACAGCCTTATTTCTCTGAGTAAACACTATAGCATTCTTCATTAATTACATGTTAAACGCTTGTGATTTGTGGATATTTAGAATATAATTATAGGCTTCACCAAGTAAATAAACAAACATACAGTTGCATACAGAAATACATAAAAACAGCATTTTATATATTTCTGCTAACAATGGTAACTCATTTTAATTAGCCCATTTTTATATACAGCAATAAAAAATAAAAAGACCATGCAGTATACTAAAGGCAGCCATTTTCAGACCTTTTCCCATTTCTTCTTTTCCAATGTGTATATCAATTTCAATGTACTGTAAAAGGCAGCTAAAATTATAGCTATAGAACATCTTATATTCCCTCACTTTAGCTTCAACAGCTCCTGCTAGTTAAATAACATTTTACCTTTTTTTTCAATATAAAAGATAAGAAAGATCATTTTTGCTTCATACTGCTGTAAGTGCTACCTTAGTAACACAACTAAACAGCAATTGCTGGCCAACAGGTTGTTTTCAACAGTAAATCTATCACAGTAAGATGTTCTAACATTTTGGCAACAGAGACAAGGCTGTGATTTGTACACTTATGGGTGTATTGTGTTTAGTGTCACCTGCCGCGAAGATCTGATAGGATTTGTATAACATAACATTATTTTAAAGAAACATACAATTTAAAAAGCTATTGCATTTTGCTTTTGCTTTCATTGCCTCGCACTTCATCACTTTCAATGTTTTCTAACTCTGGCTAAGTTGTTCATTTTCTGCCTGATACATTTACTGTCCTATTTACTGTTTATAGAGCAATATGCACTCACAGGTTTTGGAGACGGCTTGGGCTCTGAGGGTCGCATGTGCAAGTGGGTCATCATTGCCTGAAGACGTTCACGTTCTTTAGAAAGCTGTTAGTGAAAAGCAGGGAGGAAAAGAGTGAGACCACTAAGCATTTTAGAATTGACTGATGCTGTTATTTTACCGCAGTGATACATCTTGTTACCGAGCTTGTCTCGCTGTAATGAATCCTGCATATAAGAAGTCTGAGTCTCTATGCTTTGGCTGGAAGAAAGTGAGACTTTCACCAGAAGAAGGAGAAAAAAAAACTTGGAAGTATGGAGTAGTAAAAGGTCAGGGAAAACAAATAACACTTCATCTTTTTGTCAATAACAGAATTTAGGTCACAGATGCTTTGACAGTAACAAGTTACTAAGACCATAAATTAGAAGGTCCTCAGTGTCTACTTAAAGTCCTGTGGACACTGTTAGGAATGGACTAGTGCCAACAGCTGTGAAGGGGTGAAGGGTCCTCCAAGCGAAGTGCCTGCAAGGATTGCCTACACACTTCATCCTTTCCCTCGGAGGTCCAGTTAGTGCCCCTGCAATCTGCCATCATCAATCTAATTCAATAGAGTGACAGAGACCAGGCAGTGTGAAATGCTGAACTCCGCCACTGAGCCAGCATCCACACTGCACTGGGTCTCATTACAACTGACGGACCTTGCTGGGGCTCAAAAACACAGCAAAACTACTATAATTGGTCACACTGTTGGCATCAGCTTTTGTAGCGTTTTAAGTCAGCAAAAATATTTTTTTTTTGTACATAAACCAGGTTTTGTTTCCCAGAAGAGAATCCAATAAATAAGAAACTCTAAAAAAGCGGAAACACAATTCCAGAGAAACAACATATTCAGATACGAATGAAACAACATTATTTAGTAAAAGCTACAAACACATATTATATTGTTGAATATGAAGATAATTAAAAGGTGATTTGAACCAAATTTGGCCCACACTTTTGAGACTATTGACAATGTAATAAATTACATGAATACAATTAATTCCTTTAAATTTATGCTCTGCTGACAAATACGGTCTTTCAATTAGAGGATTAATTTTCTTACTACTGTATTAATTTAATTAGGTCATGCTCTGTCTACTTAAAATAGTCGCTAATTTTTTACTGCTATCTTCAGGTATAAATGTATTTCATTAATATAAACTAGAAGAAATGCATTTTGTTAAAATAAAAAGCAAGACAATTAGTGCAGCATGAATTTAATTAAAAAGTAATAAAGACTTCTATTAAAACTGATAGAAACTGATTGACTATATAATAGACACAAGATTGATGAGCTTCAGAAGTACCTGTATTTCTAATTGCTGTACAACTTGCATCTGAACACGGCACTGTGCAGTACTTCTGTCGTCCAAAGCATGCTCACTGTTAAGGTGCCTGAAAACCAACAGTATATTGATGCACAATTAAAACATAATAAGTGACTTCCTTGTAATGTTTTTTTCTGACTTATCAGTAATTAAATCGATGTAATCATTATTGAGGTTAAACAGATTACAATAAAAAGGCAATGTAGCAATCAAAGAATACAGATTTTATTCTTTGCCATTTTGGGAAACACAATATATCACGTGAGCTTGGCTGGTTCATGTGCTTCTTCTTCATGATCTCGTAGACATTTTCGTTGAGACCACAAATTTGAATATATCAAGGCCTGTTTGGTTTTTCATCACAGTCTTGGCTAGTCAGTAAAGCCACAATGACATAAACCCTTTTTCATTTGCAGGGAGAACTTTATGTTGATTCTGAAACAAACTTTCATATTAAGTTACAAATTAAGCATAGGTTCATTGGGTTGCTAATGCAACATAATATGTTGGGATAGGGAGGGATTTGGAAAGTAAAAATGCTTTATAGTTCAAAATGTTCACTTAACAGCGCTGAGAACAATAGGCATGAAAAGAATGAAAAAAAAACTATTCATTTTTTTTTGCAAATAATCCCTAACTGCACATTCACTTAAGTCACATTTACAAAATGTTTGCTTCAATGTGCATATTTTTCCCTGAGACGTATTCAATTTATCTGTTCAGCCCTTCTTTAGAATAGAAACTGTAGACTGCAATAACAGTCAATGAGGTTTTGTCTTGATTGGATTTTGTCTGTAGAACACAAAAGAACCTTGCCATTAAAATAGACCTTTATTCTCTGGTATGAAGGCGAAAGGTTTTAAAAGTGTTGTGATGTTCAGTAATGAGCCTCTATCTAAATTATCATTGGTGACAAACTCACAAAGCACTCTTCGAGGACACATGGTTATGAAATGCCAGAGCTGCCACTTTCTTTCCTGTAATTATAGGCTAGCTTGCAGCCCTTCAATGATCATTTATAGAACAGCCTCCAGTGCATTACTGAGAGCTTGAAATACACATATATACCTCTGCCACATCTTTTTTTTTTCTCCTTGCCTTACTATTGTTTACCAGTGATATGCTAAATAACAGTGCCTATTCATTACCCTACCTAATTATGCCAATCAAAGCAGAGGAATAGGAGGAGATATGTAAGCACAATGGCTAAAAACTCGATCACTATGTACTGCATTAGCATTCAATTATGGATGTGCGTATTTATGATAATTTTATTTTATTCCCGTTTATGCTTTTGTAACTGTTTCAGGTCTGATGCGTTAAAATTCTCTATGATTTATAAATCAGGAATGAGATGGCGCTACAAAATGAGAGGATTGGTAGGTTTCCTCAGCCCGTGCCTAATTGCTGTTTCAGAATGCATATGCAAAGGGACATTTCATTAATCATTTAATCACGTCCCTTGCAAGAAGTTGGAACTAATGTTGCAAATACCCTTTTCATTTCAATGCTCCATAATGCTATCTTATGCACTTGATATATTGCATATGTCATAAATTATAGCTGCTTCAAAAGGACCAAGTGGGCTGTTATCCCTGAAGACGCTTGTTACAAAACCTTTATTAAGTTTTCTACTTATTGCCAGTTCTATTTCCCAGCACCATCGTGTTTTTTTTTAAGTAACAGCTGTTCCTAATGCTAAAGGTCTGTGAATTACCCGTGCACTGTCTAACACTATTTTACAGACCTATTCGCCTTCTACTATCCTGCTAACAAGCCGATTACACACAAATTACTGAATGCCTATGAAATATTTAAGCGCATCCTACTCTGCTATGCATTAATAAAACCAAAGCAAGCCCTGGAATTCTGGTTAGCTTTAGTCCCTAATGTCCCCTAATGAGCCTCTTACAGACACTGTAGTTCAAACAGAGAGGTGAAGAAGAAATTAAATGGGTGCCTTCAAAAAGGCAGCACTGAACAAACATTCCTCAAGCCAGTTCTAATTTATGGGTCACTTTATAGGTATATTGATTTTTGTTTTCAAAATGGAATAAATGATGTGGTCGGTTGACGCTCAGCAAAGCAGTGAGAATCTATGTTGTAAGTGTCTGGCTCTTAGTATTTATGTGTGAAACCTGGCTTAGCTCTTAATTTTTTCCAAGAAAAAAATAATTTTCCTATGCGATGTGTAGTAATTTGTAAATAAAGTCGAATTTAGAAAATATTTTAAACTACATGTAAATGTGTCATCCCTAAAAAGATGCGTACTATTCCAATGACTTGAGAAGAAGCCATTATTGTCCTTTGTATGATGAAGGAATAGCAGCATACAATTTAAAATAGTGTTTTTCAATTGTTATTGCCTACATGTACTAGCACCAGTATAAAGCCACTAACCTTAAAAGAAAAAGGTGATAGTACACTTTACTGCTTTCATTGTGAATATATAAACATTTCAGCCTTCACATTACAGATGCTCTCTCTCAGTTTTAAAGGTCTTGTCACATCCAGCCAGCAGCCTGGCAGCGCTGAGAAGAACTATCTGGGCTGCCTTCTGGGTTTTAATTAACAACCAGTTACCGTCACTGCTGGTCAGGTTAGTGACTTCACTTGCCATTTATTCAGGCTGTAGGTAATAAAGATGTGGCAACAGAGAATATAAGTTAAATAGATGACAAATAAAATGTCTCCTTTCGTGAGGTGCGATCAAATTACAGTAGGTTCACTCCAAAAAATTAGAAAGCAAAGGATCAAAAACAATACAAATACAGATTTGACATAGATATAGAAATGTGCACAGCATGGAATATGTATATACCACTTCTTAGAAAAATCAAATAAGGTTAAAAAAAACAGCATTTTAAAAGGCCACGTGCTCCAAAGCTGAAGGTATCAAACTGAATTCCAGAAAGTATCAAGGCTAGTGCTTCACAGGTGACTGTTTGGTTTCATTCACATGAGACTATTTAGTAATATGACATTTATAAAAATGTTACTGCATTTAAGACTATCACCTTGGCATTTTTTTCTGGGAAAATTCCTGTGGGTAAAGAGGTCAACACTGAAGTAAAGAGTAGACTCACATTTTACGCAAAATATCTTTAAGTTAAAAATATTTTTATGCAAATCTGTGTATGTGCGGTCGGCGATGAAAAAATAAAGGAAAAATCAAATAATGTACGAATTCTCCCAACCTGAGCTACAGTACACTTTGGGAACCAGTTACAAAGCCTGTAGCATTCTGGTGCTTTCATCATCGTGCGGGAGAAGAAAATGGGTAGAGCCTGCAGCACGACTTCTCGAGTCCCAACCCCCACGCCAGAGCTACTGTACTACCCCCTCACTACCACCACAGCCACCTCCTCCACTCATAGGCTGTCTCTCAAGCGCACAGCCTCCGACATCTCCTTGCTGGACTATCTATCTCCAGCAACTATCTTGCTGGAGAACAAGTCTGAATAGAGGCGGAAGTCGAGTGTACAGCACCTTCATCATCATCACTGTTGTCTTCACCGTCATCAGCTGCACACACCTTTCATATTCATCACTATCATCACTAGGAGATGATGGTGTTTCCTCACCATAGCTTTAACATCTTTTACCTTTTTATTATGACATTTTATTTGATCTATTTTGTACAGTACTGTATTTCCTGTATTACTGTTTTCATAATACTAATCCACTTACAATTAATTTTACTTGTTTAAGGGAGGGGAATAGGAGGGTCTAAGGGGGTGTTCTGATTCTATGCGATTTTGGGTATATGTGCTATGTCAGGAACCTAAATACCGAGTAAACAAGAGTCTATGGTTGATCTATACAAACACTACACACATTCATATACTGTAAAGAACTGGCGGCTCCTATCAGGTTAAAACTGGGGTTCAGAGATTGAACCCTATAAATTCCATGGTGATGGGTTGCCACCCCATCCTACTGCATATCTTTAGTCACTGGAAGCATGATGCTGTCATTATAGAACAAAGTTTCCTTAGTTCAACTTTCCTTATGGGGGCGGGGGCAGATACACACATATGTAGATAACACAAGCAGAAACATTGTGGAAGTGCACTGAAACCAATAATAGGCACTAGCCACATTGTTAAAGCTTCTTTGAAGAAAGGACTGAATAAGATCCACAGATTAAGTATTAACTACCAAACGGGCTATATGTGCTGAATATATATTCTAAGAGAATATATACTCTCTGGTTTATGTTTTATATATCAATACAAAAATCTATACCATATTAGCTCAATTTTTCAGAAAAAATTCAGAAACAGTCAAGACTGTTGCAGAACCCTTTCTGTGCTCCCCAGTGGCTCAGCTAGCTAAGCCCTGTGATCGGAATGTCATTTCCCAGTCACCCACAGGCTTGCAGTGCCCCCAGTGAGCGACACACCCCTTCTCTACTCAGCACTGAACCTCCTGTACGTGACTGCACGCCCTGTGACCTGGAAAGAGTAATGGGCTGAAGGTAGGAGGGTGCGAGGTGCCTATCTCCACTTCCTCAACCATGTGTGGTGCCACCACGCTGTTGAATTCTCCTCAAAACTCCTCAGATCTGGCCAGTTTTGCTGGATTAGAAAATAGAGCAGAGTCATTTATTTTTCCCCATTAGCTGCTATGACATTGTCATAACTGCTTCTTATGATAAGCATATTTGTGTAATTTTCTGAAAAGTAAAGATGCTTTAAATTTGACCTTATATTCTGACCAATACGGTACATATAATATATTAGATCTTGTGGTAGAATAATTAATCAACCAACTCCCAAAAGCAATCCAAAATCAATTACAAATCACATGCATCTGAGACAAAACTTTGGAAGAAGAGGAATGGTGATGAACAGAGCAAGGACAGTTGCAGGAACTGGTGGAAACGGAGAAGACATTTCAAGAAGTGACTCGGCATGGGGAAGGCCCCTGTAGCACTAGATTGATTACTCCTGGCTGACTACTCCTTGCTTGCACATTTTATGGATCTGATCTACAGGACTCTAGGTCATTCCTACCCATTCCTCATTAACTGAATGTTAGGAAGTTCTATGATGTGGATTTCATGGGAAATACCTTGATCAGGTATCAGTCATAGTGCAATAAGGTTTCTGTTTGGTTCCGTCCAGGCCACAGCAGAAACCGTCCATTTCAAAAATTAAAATCCCTACCAGATAGACACATACATATAATTGTGTTTAACACATAATCTCTACTATACTGTACATTAAGAATAGGAGCTTAATGAATTTAAAGAAATACATTTCCTGACTCATACAGTTTTTAGAAACAGCAGTTTTAAAATTATAAGGATTTTTTTCACTATTTAATCAATGAATTAGCATTTTTGCTAGACTTTTTTTTTCTCACAACTTTACAGATGTTAAAAAAATTCAATAATATATTCAGGGATTTTACAAAAAAGCATTATTCCTATTATAAAGAGATTGTTTCTGGGGCAAAGTGTGCTTTAGTCACTGTGTATTCATCCCTCCATCAATGTGCTTAACAAAGAGATTAATAACAATATATAACACAAAATAAATATCTAGGGGAATATTGTTATGTTTTCAGTCGAAAGATGTTTTTAGAGAGCCTAACGTTTATACTGAATGAGACACAAGGACAAGCTTGGGTATCAGGGGAAGATATAGATTAAGGATTTACTTTAAGGCCAGGTACAAAGCCACATGAGTGTATGAGATTTAGTAAATACTTTGCTTGCTACAAAGAATGAGTCATGAATAAAAAGAGACACTAGTGGGAAGGGGAAAAGCATCTACTTTTCCACCTTTTTATGCTCATTTTCCCAGTGCGTAAAAAAGACATAGTTAATAGGACTAAAAACAAAAACCAAGAATTCCCTAAGTTACTATGAAAGATCATTGCAACACTCTTCTCTCTCTGCTGTTCACCCCATTGCACGGGAATGTGATTGAGGTTATTTTTTTAGCTTGAGTTCTTTACGTACTTTGTACAAATAAATTGGAGCTTCTGGTAATTAAGCTTCATAATGTGCCAAGCCACAGTACTCTGTTGTGTCTACAGATAAAACAGATAGAAATGCACAAAATAATCAGCATTGTGTGCTGAACTTTCAACAACAAAATAAAGGTTAGGAACTCCACTGTACTCATTTGATAGGGAATCTGAAACAGCCATCAGGAAAGAAATGATTTTCAGTCACTCTGGCATTTGATTTTGACAGATTTCTTATGTAAACTGTTTTAAACTCTGTGTTCACGCTTCGAATAACAAACCTGATCGTTACTGGGGGATAACTGACACATCTCCTAAAGCATGAAAAGGTTTTCGCTGACACTAACAATGATTTCTCCATAGTAGGAAAACATTAGCCATCTTTGTACTGTAGATCATGCTTTGTTTGTTGGTGTCGGCTACATGCAGGTTAAAGTACACTTGTCTACTTCCCTGAATGCTATACTGTAATCTACCCTGTTTCATCATTACAAAGGAAAAGAAAGTGTGGTATTGTAGGAATATTAATTTGCCACTGGCCTACAGAAATTAGATGATCATACTGTTTGTTACTAAAAGAGTCTTGAGGTTTCTCATGAAAAATACTACCTGCAATTATGTTTAGTGTGTCCTCACCTTACCCCACAAGCTGTTCCTGTTTATTGTAATGCCACTATTGTGATAAGAAATACTTGTGTGTATGTAGAGATAGACAGCAGGAATATAAACAATGAATTTGCCAAAGATTTTTGACTGAATACACAATGTCCTAAAGGAAGCCACTGGACACCTAATAACTGAAAAATTATTTTTGTGAAAGTGTACTTGTGAAGAGCATCCCAAGAAATTGAATAAAATACTCCTTAAACCAGGGAAAAGAGAAAATGAGACCACTCTACCAAAGGCAATCCAGTCACTGCAGAACAGATCCAGAGGAACATGATATATGCGAGTCAGCAGTGAATACTTCATGACTGCACTCCTGTTTCATCCTATTAAAGCTAGATTATTTTGCTCCAAAGCCAAGTGCTTAAAAAATACACTTTCAATCTTCCTTTTTTTATATGTATGCTACTATACCTTATGCTTATTCACAAGTTATTAACTTCTTTAAAAAATAAGCAAAAACAATCAAAGGATTACAGGTTTTAGGAGAACAGCCAAAAAAAGTGTCAAAATCACAAATCAAAACATTTCAAATGTATGTTTCATTCACTCACGTAACTTTTGACTATGGCGAAAATCCTTTGCTATGATGATAAAAATGAGGCAAAGCCACTGTTTTCAGCTATAATCCCCCACTGACATGCTGCTGCACAGCTAGCTCTTTACTCAAGCTAGAAGGTAAACTTCTCCTTAGAAGCAAAGGTTCAACTTCAGAACATAAACTAGACTCTTTTAGGACTTTTTATTAGTCTGCTGCTGAAATCCACAAAGCTAGACTGTGCTCAGCTTTTCATGACATGGATAAGCAGACATTATTCATTTTTCATTCAAGTACAGTACAGTTGCATTAACTCAGCAGTAGTATGTTCACTTTTCTTTGTGCAGACAACATAGATACAGCTGCCTCTGGACATCTTAATGACTTCAATTCTCTTTTCACTGTATTTATCAGATCTGGTAATGGTACTGTTATATGCTTATGCTATTTTTCAAAATACTCAGGTTAATGGATTGGAATAGATACCATGAGTAAGTAAGAGCATGTTTTCATGTCTTAACTTTTTAATCTCCACATTTTTCATTATGAGGTTAACACAGAGCGTGTTCATGGGCACAAACAAAAAAGCCACCATAAATAAAAAGGAAAATCTGATCATACCTTTGCAAACCTATAGATAGAATGGAAAATGAAATAAAAATATACCATTGAAAAAAGCATTTAATTTAATCACAAACAAGCAAAGCTTGCATTTGGCTAGAAAATATTGTATATCACTCACATTGAAAATAATAACTTTCATTAATATTTGTACTATTCATACTGTACAATGTAATATTCATATAATTTCAAAGTGTAGCAAACTATCATTTCCATGAATGACTTTTAAGAAACCTTTAAATTAATCAATTTGTAACTGTGTGAAATTAAAAGGGAAACAACATCAACGAGATTCATCATTTCCCTGCATTATGATGTCACTTGCATGGGGGGTTTAAACCTATAAAATGCTGCAAGATCATTATTTGGGACTTAATTACAAATCTAATTAAAATATTTAAATTTACGATTTCTCTTTCTTAGACAACGGCTCTCTCTTCTGAGTGGCTATGTGATAACCTATAATCTGCAGCACTGCAAACACCTCTTCTTTGATGTCCCTACTAACATCCTGGCAACAAAGCAGACCAATTACAAATGAGCTAATTAACTAAATTGTTGATGGAGCATGAAGAGTTCATTCACTCGGTTAGCTGCACCATGACAACACTGGATTCACAGATTGTAAAGCTATGCATCTATACAAACTGCCATTAGCTTCTCACATTTTCACAAACCTATCAACATTTTGTGCATCTAGGAGGTTTCGAGATGTCAGTCTTAATCTTTAGACTTTCAAATGTAACAGTGTAACCTTAACAGCCTTGACTTCCTTTTACAGGAAACACTGTTCCCTCATTTAACCCTTTGAAATAAACTGCTTATTCCCTGGGAGCAAAATTAAAGCTTAACGAAAATAAACTGTCCTTTAGTTTTCATAGGAACATGCAGCCCACACATTACCCAGAGCTCTATTATCTGACCTCAAGGGCTGAGGAAGTCGAATTCCAATAAGGAACCTTTTATAACCAAGCTCTACACTTGTACTTAAAGCTTAATGACCCCCTATGGACAAAGTCACTATTCTCTGAAGGCAAACTGCATACTGTATGTCAATTGAGTATGGCTTACATTCAAGAGAACTCAACAAAATATTGGCTTTGCTTTGACTGCTAAATGCTTAGATTGTAACTGCACATAGATAATACAAAGACCCCCTGCTCCACACTCATGCAGTCTTAGACCTCACACACATAATTAGACAAGTAAGGCAAGAGAAGCTTACAAATGATAATTCCTGGAAAGGAAAATGAAAATGTTCCAGAAGCTATAAATCCTTGGCAACTTACTTCAAAAACTGGCCAAAATCTTCACAGATGCTTTCACAACCAGGCCATTTGCACACTCCATGGCCGTAGAGAGAGTGGGAGGCCCCAGTCTCCTCGTGTAATGAGCTGCAGGAGAAGAAACCGGCGTCAGAGTCATCCCAAAAGCCATAATCGTTTGAGGCTGCTAGCGCCTGTCAGGTTACAATCAGTGACAAACGGGTCAAAACAGGTCAATTGAGCTCAGTGCAGTCAGGAAAAATTAATCATTCTATTGAATAGTTCAACTGCCAAGGTTGGATGATGTTCCAATTAAGAAAGAAACAGAGTCAAAGATGATTGTTAATAAAGAAAATGAAAAAATAAGAACTGGGCATTGTCATTAGATTGTGTAGCCAGACGACAACGATGCAATGCTTTATATTTTTGAGCTGCGATGTTCAGCTATAGAACTAACACGGATGTGTGAAACCATTCAGACAGAGGAAATACCAGGGCAATATCAGTTTAATCATTTATGAATTTCAGCAGCCTTTGCAGAAGTACCTCTTATATGAATTTCACTTTGTCTACAGAAAAATGTTTTTAATTTTATAAGATTCCTCCCTCTCTCTTACCAACACAAACCCCTATTATCATCTATAAAATGGAAACACTAACATATGTAATGTAAGCATACACAACATATCAATGATGTATATTTATCTGAGGGAGGCAGTCACATTAGACTTTACAGGCTGTGATTTAACATACATGTACCTGTGACTTCTGTTTTTTAAGAACATACTCTATGTCAAAACAGTCTTGAAGAAGAAAAAATCAAAGGTTGCCTATAACCCTACATTCACTATATATTCTATTAAAGCTGACAGTTAACCTTTAAGCTTCTGTTGCATTAGGTTTGGCAGTATTATAACAGAGCTCACAAACTGTTTTATACCAAGCTCTCCCTCTCATTGATCTAGGCCTTGTAGGTAAGAGGCTCTTCTTGACAATATTTCTTGTTGGATCATCATGAGAAGCAAGGAGCCCAGGGGACACATACGGATAAAAAGTCTTTTCTTTTTCTTTCTTTTTTTTTGTTGATGTCTGCTTTTGAAGATTTTGTTACTGTGCGTTTTAGCTCCAGCTCGTCTTCTGTCTATGTTAAGTCGGTTATAGAACACATCTACCTTTCTGGAGGTCTGCACCATTTCTAAATACTTAACATACTGTGGAAGTGCTTAAATAATAAATAAGACAGACGGAAATGTGAACAGACTTTCATTCCAGCAGTATTGCATATAAAAGGTCCATCACAAGTTTAAACACCATAAAAAAACCCATCTTGGAATCATGTATTCTGTTTATATGACAAGCCACATAGTAAAGCTATTTCAAAAGAAAAAACACTAAAGCACTTATCTTTTTGTATACACATTTTTCTGAAATACCTGCTTGCATTTGATTTTGTATAAGCATGCTTATTAAACTTTCTGCTATCATAAGGGAAATCCTCTTCACCGGTTTCACTATTATAGAAGCATTAATAAACTATTAAACAAATAAACAAAGAATATGTTGGCCCTAAAGGAATAAACACCTTGAAATAAATGCAAACAAAGCTTTGAGTGCTGTGCTGACATATGCAACAGAAGATCATACATGCAACTCCATCTTTTGTTATTATAAGTGTGAGAAAAATAATAAATAGGAATTGTACCTATCTCTCCTTGCATTGAGGATTGAAGACTGGCCATTCACTATGGAATGATGGGTAATAGGTGGTGATGCTTTGGAAGTGGTAGAGGTAGTAGAGGAAGAGTTGTTAGTAGAGAGGTCAAGCCCTCCATGTTTAATGCCATTATCTTCCATATTGTGTGCCCCAGTCACTTCTTTCCATAACTGCTGGATTTCTGCAGGGCTCAAGCCAGCTGAAAGAAAATATAGGTATATAAGTTTTGTGAAAAGAAGACACTCTTTCCTTGTGAGTGCAACCTTCCAAAATAATTTATATTTCCTAGATTTCAATCAGACTAGGATGGCCTTCATCTGGACTTCAATCGCAGGCCTGTACACTCTTGAAAGGGGTGGTCATCAAATAAGAAGTTACTTTATTATTTTTACTACTGTAATAACAGGATATTTCTTGTGATACCATTAAGACATCACTGATGGCATACATCATCAGTTTCTTTAAAACTGTTCCTTTTCTATTGCGTTAATATCTTTATAAGCTGCCCTGATATTTGGCTCATCCATCCCACTGAGTCTTGAAAATTAGCCTACTGTACGTCAGTCATGTCCTCTGTGTAACAGCCTAGTTCTAAGTACTAGTTTGTTGGAATATTAGTTGTCCCTCTCTATTAGTACAGTTTTAAGGCTTTATGAAAATATGTAGCATGGATTCAAGCACTCTCACATTTTGTGATATAAATATAATTTTCCACTTAGCCAAATTCTTTTCTGCTTTTACATTGTAGAATGGATTTTGCTTTGCTGAATAGGCTGATTCCATCGGTATGAAACATCCTAACTAAATTAGCTCAACATTTATCTGTATAAAAAGTTCCGAGAATCACATGGCACTTCTTACTTCATTCTTTTTTTCCCAATACTTGCCTTACAAAATGGATTGAATGGGCCATTTCCAGCAGTGTTAAAACTCACGCACAAACTTTTCATATGCCATTTGAAAAAATAAAAAATCACCCTCTCAGTCTCCAGATTGTTTTTCTTCAGATTCTCAAATTTCTAATCCTTTGTTGTTAGTTGGATTTTTTGTTGTAAAGAACTATGTTGCTGTTCCTTTGTTCATCATATAGAACTACATTATCAACACTGTTCCAGTAATAGCACTACGTCTCTACTATCATCCTTACATATATGTGCTCCCCTGTTATACATTCATTCTATGTAAAATGTTTTTGTAAGTCATTTCTGAGTGAGAGGTTGCTGTTTTTTTGTAGTTTTCTATATAACACAGAGATCCCTCTAATTCTATAGACAATGAAAACCAGTCTTTTCATATATATTCATATAATATTAGAGGCATACTGAGTCATGCAAGTGAGATGTAGACCACTGTGCCATTTACACCGTTGTTCTTTAATTACTCATCAATATTTTATCCTTAAAATGATTTATTGTGATTGGCAGGTAATGTTTCATTATACTGTGCACCACCTCAAAGATTAGGTAGAGATTTCAGATGGAATAGTTACATTGAGGGAGTGGGGGTGTGAGTAGTAACAGGGGTTAATTAGAGGTTAAAGTGTTTTAACATTCAAGTCAAATGTTAGTCAAACTATAATAGTCAGTCCTGACAACAGCCTGAGTACAAGCAATTTATAAAAGTTAAATAATAGCACTGACCCACTAGTAAGGAACTAGGCATCAAGGTCACATAGCTTCTTTAATTTTCTATGAACACTTCGGTGGTTAACAAATAAACAGGCAATAACTTACAAGATAAAAAAATATTAAACAAACAAACACACAAGACACAAAACACAGAAATAAAATATTTACAGATGTAGAGACTTCTTATTTCCCAACATTCTCCACTAGATCCTTGACACTGACTACACTAATTCACTCAAAAGAGTGCATTAGCCTTCAGTTGTTTTGTAGGTCTGCTTTTTTTAAGTTAAATAATCCTCACCAGGTGAGTATTAATATGTCTTATTAGGGAAAAAGGAAATGCAACAGATTTCTGCATTTTAACTGATTCTCACTAATGGTCACAGCAAAAGTCAGTTTGAAAATTAAAGTGGCCATCACTGATATAACTACATATTTACCAAGAAGGTGCTAAATCATGAAGGTGCATCTAAATTGCAGGCTTTATTGCAAATGGTTTTTGTGTTTCTCCAGAGTGTAATACCAATAGTAATATCCCAATAGTGTAACTGCATGGTAATTTATCTCTCCTCATCACCAATGAGCTCCACACGTGCTTTTAAGCAATGATTGGGTGCCTAGCAAACTCAAATAATTTGCAACATTTTTAAGAAAACTTTTTTTACTTAAGAGGACTAAAGACATCACTACCAACAAAACGGATACTAACTCATGATTCTTTAGCAATTACTGTAGATGATTAACTCTTAAACAATATAAAAACAAATTCTCGCTTAATTAAAACTCAACAAAAAGGTATTATCATTATTGTGGACTAGGTTTAAAAGAGAACACATTACTTTTTATTTGTGTACAATAATAAAATATTTCTTAAACATAGGAGACATTGTTCAAGAAATGTTTTAAGAAACCTTAAATAAGGTGAACCAATAACAAAAATCTCCAAATTAGACTTTTTCTGAAAGAGTAATTATGTAGTTAACACTGATCTACGTATAGAAACCTGGGGGCTAAAGAGTGTGCTCAGTTCTGTCTTATTTCTGCACTGTCTCTGTGTACAGTTCTTTACCTACACTAACCTCGTTCCACACAATGTACAGGCTGCTGTTTTAGCTCAGGTCACTCTGAGTAAAACCAGCCAGAGCTGGTTCCATCATTTATCCTCCTCCTGGTTCTGCTTATTGGGCTCACAGGGCTCGGAGGGGACCTGCAGCAGTAGTTGCTTACTGCTGAGCTCTGAGGTGGAAGTGGGACAGCTGCTGTCCAAAGGCAAGAGGCTCTCTGCTTCCTCCACCAGCTTCTGTATACAGTGAGAGATGCTGGTGAGGAAGGCAGCAATAAGCCCCCTTCAAGCGCCAGTCAGTAGAGGCTGGGCTGCTCTTACTGCTGTTTGATAGGTATGAGCACAGGGGGGCTGCTGATAGATGAACTAGTAGGGCACAAGTAAGCCCAGTGGCTGCTGCACTGCAGAATGTCCTTGTTCAGAGTGCTACAGAATGGCCTTGGGACAGGAAATCCAACCTTACAACTGCCACCCTGCTTTTCCAGTGACCCGGAGTGAACTATGTCATTCAGCTCAGACAGGAAGCAACAGGCACTTCACATAGGCAGTGCCACATCTCAGAAGCTGTCTTCCTTCAAGTCCAGGCTGCAAGTTCAGCCTGACAGCAGAGAAAAATGTCAGTTATAACCACAACCTGGGTGGGCTTGTTACTCCCCCAAGAAGTGCTGTTTTTGGTTATGACACCTTCTGTGTCCTGATGCCATTTTGGTTCTGCAGTGTAGGGGCATTGTGGCTCAAGGAAGGTTTTTAGCCCGTCACTTCACTCCTTGCAGTACAGATCCTGCTATGTTATGAGCTCTGACTTGCTTGGTGAGGCGCTGTATCACCTGCATGTCCACAGTCTGCTGTATGACTGGCAGTGCCCTGGGTGCTGAGCTCTGTAGTAAACCCAAACTGACAGGGCATGGATCAGACTCCAGCATTAGAGACCTGAAGATGATGGGGAACTGTTGTAGTGAGCTATCCACAGGGAAAGATTGTCTCTTGCCTTTTCAAAAATTCACTTTCAACTACCTTTAACTAGTTCTCAACTTCATCTAGCCTATTGACATATGTAGTCAGCTTCTCACTATCTGCATTCACTGAGAGTCCAGATCACTATTCTCAAGTCATCCTTCAGCTGTGTTTGGTAGCCTTTTACAGTATCACCTATCAATGCTAAAAGTCCCTACTTATTTCTATTTTTACCACCAAATCTCTCTGATTAGCTGACATCTCCTTGTGATTACTGTTTATTCTATTTTAAATCTTCGATGATTACTCTCCATTTTATTTTCTATACACATTATATACATTTTATTTGGAAAACAGACATAGTTGAAAATAGTTTTTTTCTGCAGTAGGGTCGCATTGTTTTACTAATAAAAACAATTTATTAATGACTACAGAAAAAAATACTTTCAATACTTCTGACACACTGCAAGATTCAGAAGACTGGGATATGATGTCCTTTCTTCTGTAATCTTCTGTGAACAATTTTGTGGTGAATAAATTACCAGGTACTAATATAAAAGACAATGTATTAAACAACTATCACACACGTAGACTTAAAACAGAAATAAATATCTACCAACTAAAATTGACAACTGGAGGGTGTTCTAAGAATTCATCACCTTATACCTTACATCCCCTTATTCAAACTTCTACTCTAAATCTCAAACATTGACCATACTAGTGAACTTAGAAGAGGACTAAACTCTAGAAATACAGGCAGGTCTGATTTCTTTATTTAAAGAATATTCTTAGGTGTGCCCGCCACCTAAACTGATGCAACAAAGGAAACAACCTTTTGCCCCCTAACACAAATAAACGAGATAGACACACTCTACCTGGTGAATTTAAAATGCATCAAGTGGGCAGCAGTGTGGAGCAGTGGTTAGGGTTCTAGATTTATATCTGGATGGTTGTGGGTTCAAATCCCAGGTGAACACAGCTGTTACCTTGAGCAAGGTACTTCACCTAAATTGTTTAATAAAATACACAGCAAAATCTACAGATGGGAGCAAATTTAAGTATTTCTGGATAAAGGTGTAGGCCATATATATACAGAATTATGAAAATACAGTTCTCTCCTACTGTTCTACCTATATCTTTTTAAGTAAACCACAATGTCACATAAGCTAACTCTCATCATCTAAGAATTTTCACCCTGACAAGGAGTTCAGCCATCTGGTCTACACTCAGATTGGGGTTTTTATCTAGCTAGATACATCTGCATTTGTACAAACACTTCCAACAGCCCTTCTGTCTAGGAACTGCAACTATACTGTTGCCTACAGTGGGGACATCCCTGTCTAAGATAAGATGCACTGATTAATAAAGGCATTTGAAGACCCCCATTCAATAACAGTATAAACTACTGAAAAATATGTTTGTCCAAAAAATTAATTAACAATTAATTAAATTAATAATTAAATTAATTAAAAATTAATATTTCTGTATTCAATCTATTTTTCCCAAATACGTCACTTAACAACGTCCTCTCAATGAATGTTTAAATCATTCATGGAGGTTTACAAAACAGCTGATCCACCTCTTATTCACTATTAATGGTGCCACAGCTTCAAGTGGTCCC
>NC_142713.1:38337114-38379614 GCF_055471065.1 Atractosteus spatula | reverse complement strand
TGCCAAAATTACAATTTCAAGTGATTGGGCTATCAAGATCTTGGTACTGAATACATACACGTCTGAAAATGCAGCAGCTGTAATTAAACTGGATATTTCATTCCCTTTTTGAGAAAAAAACATTACCTTACAAATAAATCTAATTTACAGGCATTCAGCTGTGTTTTGTAAACAGAAGTGAAATATCAGTGAGATGCTAAAGGGTCCCACATTATTAACCTTGAGGAAACAAGCAGCACAACAAACAAGAAAATCTAATATAAATATTGTTTTTGAATGGCAGTGCATCAAACTTCACAAATCCTACTTGATGTCAAACACAGCTGAGCACTTCCACTATTGTCTCCTCACATGCATTTTTAAACTTTTAGATTATTGCGAAATCTAAATGCATATACTCTTCTTTCACCACAACAATCACAACTGAGATTCTTTACGGGAGTAAAGCGCACCCTTTTTTTTATACTTCTTCTGTATTGTATTTCTGCTATAACTTCCCACGGAAACGGTTAATTGGATCTGATGTGGTACTGAGAAGAGCATCCTTTTGTTACTAACTATGTCAAGGGCAGACAAGGTGGAGTACCTGCTGTAACATGACTGCTTGCTGTTGCTGGAGGAGAGCCTGGAGCTGCTGTGGGGATAGGACTTGCTGCTGGAGAATCTGCTGCATTTGCTGAGGGGTGATCACCTGGGGAGTCATCATGGCCACTGACACAGGCACCTGCTTAGGGAGACAGAGAAAACATCAAACTGACTTCCCTGCAATGTTGCTGGGAGTAATTGGTGAACAAAAGAAGAAAATTACACCTCTCTCTGCATCGCATCAGCCGCGTGAGGTTCATCACAGCTAACACACGGAGACAGATTTTATGACTTCTTACACCTTTCCCAATGATATCGAGGAAAAAATATTTCATTTAAAGTTTCAAGTATAAGGAATTCTAAAATATACCGCAGCTAAATTTTAATTTCAAAAAAGCTTTCACAGACATGCTTACTGCTTTTATTGTTGAAATATATAAATTCCCTTAAAACTTAAAATATTTAGTTGTTTAAAAGAAGAAATATAAGTACATAACACAGAAATATAAAGCCTAATTCTAAGAATATTTGTACCCATTCCAAGATGATTAAATGTATCTGTTTCTGGTCTTCCTTGACTTTTTTTCTCACATAAACTCTTCATTCTCAGTACAAAACTTGAATATCAGTGCGCATTATAAACCTTACTCCAATCCAATGAAGATTTAGTCCAGCTAGCTTTGTGGTTTTGAGCCAAACTTCTGTGCCTTTGATGTTTTCTCACTGTTTACTATTAAACATAGAGATGCTGAGCCAGAGCTTGAAATCCCAGAAATGTACACAACAGCTGTTGCAGATAATGTACACTGTTTAAAGTCAGTGTTTCACTTAAAAAGCCAATAAGGGAAAAAAAAACTGTCTGGTTAGCAGTATTTCCAAATGCATATACTGGTCAATGAAATTATGTAAAAAATGATGGCCTTTTCTAAACAAAATCAAGAGTTAACATAAACAATATTACAGTATAAGGATGCAGATTTTTTTTCTTTTTGTGATGTTTAATCTATTTAATCAAATTTCATTATTTTAAATAAAGAGCTAACATCCCTTAATATCAACTGCATTCCTTGTTAGATATTGGAAAAATAAAAGAATCCGCAACCACTGTTAGAAGAATTAATAAACAATACATCAATCATGAAAAACCAGCTCCTCATGCTTTTACAATTAAAAGAATAAGTCATTTAATAAGGATGAAGGAAGGAGATAATTATTTACACTGGAATAAGAAACAGAAGGTTAAAAGTCTTTGCTCTGTCAAAGATGATTCTAATGTAAAGACTACATGATTAATCAACCATACAACAGTACACACAATAAAAAATAAGTTTACAAAGTTGTTTTCAGTTTGAACTGTAGATGCAAAACAACTAACCAATTCAATGTAAAATGCCATTGATTTATAAATAAGCAGTGAACATTTTATTTAATACATTGTTTCTAAACAGATTTAATTGAAATTTACCACCAGTTTATTAAAGTACCTAAAATCTCAGACCATTTTATCCCAGTGTAACAATATGTAAATTGTCTCCATTCAACACTGACAGGAATATAGGCTCTTTTGCCCAGAAAAAATGAATTAAATGAATTATGGATATAATTGAAAGATTTTCAGTTTACATTCAGCTCAAAACAAGCTCTTCCTTCAATCTTTGTTTCTTGCAAGTTTACGACATATAATACACCATACCATATGTTAAGAAGCCAATAAGAAATTTCTAACCTCAGTCAGGCTAATCAAGCTGCTTGGATTATTTTACATACATCTCCACTTTAGGCCTTGACATGTCCTTGTTTTTCTTTCCTCTCAAAGCTAAAGTTCCCCTCTTTGATTAGCTGAAACATTTGCATGGTCACTACACATTTTTCATTTTATAAGTCATTATGCATTAGCAGTCTTGATCGCCTAGCTTGACTAATCCTGATGAACTGAAATCACAGCTGAAGGTCAAACTCCATCCCACTGCACATTCATATTCAAACAAATCTGTACCATTGTTCATTAGACTCCTAAAAACTCAATGAAAAGCAGATACGGAATACCTCACGCTCTCATTATTAAAGATGTTTGAAAACTTTATCTGTACAAAGATAACTGACGAAAATCTTGCAAATCTACAGTATGTTATCAACACAAATGTTTTTGAGAAATAATTCCAGTGCTCTATATTTGTGGTGCTTCAAATCCTGCCACTTCATGATAGATAAAAAAAACAGAAAGTAGGTGGCAGTATGCAAGCTGAAAGACTGTTTAGAACCTAATTAACATATTTTAAGGTAAGTACAACTGCAGCACATACCTTAAAGGTGTAAACAATATATTAATATATTATGTAAATGTACACAAAAATAAGCAAATATGTTAATTTGTGATATAACACAAATATTTTAATATATGATGTATACATGATGATCCCCAGTATTTTAATAAAAATGTTATTTAAAGCATAGCATGCATTTTATCTCTATTATGAAATGCACTTACACACAGCACTGGCGCTAATGGTAAATAATATTTATTAACACAAAGGGGTAACTATCCTGACAAAAGAGGATTGAAAATCCAAAACAAATGTAGGAAAGAAGCTTCTTTCATGCTTTCATTAGCTTTTTAGCAGAGTGATGGATGATAATCATCTTTATTTCATTGCTCTTCAAAACAAAAAGCCAGAGAAGGCAGCAAAAGGCATCAGCCCATTCATTCTAAGACCTGTACAATGCTAATTCCAGCATTTAACTGCATGGTTTTCTGCTTGATGTATCAGAGCTTGAAAGATGAAAGCAGATAAGTAATTGCTCTCCTGGTTCTTATTCTTCACTGACAACCCATAAATTTAATTTTACACACACATTCATTTACATTTTCAAGTATATGACATGATAATTGCTAGAATATAACACCTCCATTCCTGTAGATACTGCAACTAGCTGATTGACAAGTGTGGTGAATAGAAAGGAATGGAGGTTGAATTGCAGATTTTTTTTCCTCTTCTGAGAGATTGCACCAAGAAGGGCTAACATTAATAAGCATTTATGGAGCAGCCTGGCAGTAAACATTCACACAGTCAATGAGCAGTCTCTTTCTCCACATAGTCTACCAGTTCTCTTTTGCCATTGTAATGAATAATCCCACCTATAATCTAGTGATTACTGAATCAAAATGACTTGTTAACAGGATTTTAAATGCTATCTCAATTTTCCAAAATGATAATTACAATTTGTTGCATTATTTAAAGTCCATTTAAATACAGGGGAACACTAAAGCCACTAATTATAGAAAAGGAACTTTTTCCCCTCCTTGTGTTGTTTTCACATTTGCACTTTTCAAAGAAAAAGAAGAAAGCAAGCCTGCTCACTGGGAACAACCTATTTTAATAAGCAATAGCGCTTGGTATTTGTATTTAAATGAGCTCACTAAAACACACTGGGCTTCATCTGTAGGCGGGCACAGCAGCCTTATCTTTCTTTATCTCAAAACAGGGAAGGCTATCAACTAACTTGCCATTTGGCTCCAAAGTTCAAGAACAGAACAAAGACCTTTAAATTGGATCCTGATGAGAAAACATCACCAACTTCTCAGAAGAACAGCAGATCATTAAGATGCTCCGGCTGCTCTTGGAGTCGGCAATGAGCTTCTTTGACTGACAAAGGTCAACTTCAATGGAAGCATGTGAAAGCATGGAGGCAGCGGAGGTGAAAAAAGCTCCAACAGACAGCTTCTCCGGCTTGCTTTTCTGTTGCTGTTCACAAGGCGTTTATTTAACATACAATCCGCATATACAGTATGCTCATTGGCTTGGAAGGAGTACACACACTTTTTACCCCAACAGTAGTCTCTTGTCTGGTGCCACTAAATTTATTAATTTTTAATATTGGCAGCAGATATTGAAGATGCTCCTATGCTCTTCTTCACTATATGTTAATAGTGCTTATCTGTATCTATCAAGATCGGTCCCCCCAGTACTCTTCACATCTATTTATACTGCTTCTGGTCTTAACATTGAAACTTCCCATGATATTAATCCATCAATTTTATCCTTATACAGCGCCTTTTAATCCAGAGCATTCTCAACAAGGCACTTGACATAAATTATACAAAAAAGGGGCCATAAACAGAAAAATAAAATCATAAAAATACATCAAAAACATAAAAGTTTTGGAGCAAGATTTAAAAACATAATTTTTAGTGGTCAGGATGAGTATTCCGGATGAGGTGCTACCACTGAAAGCTGCCACAAGAACCAGGGCATTTTACATATTATTACTATTTCTTAGAAATTGACAAAGTCATTTAGTAGAACTGGGTATAACACCTTGACATTTCCTAAGGACTACAATAAATAATGCAAATACAAAAATACACTTCAAGACATAAAGACGGCCAAGCTTTATTATTATTTTCACATGGGTTGACACTGTTTCAATGTCTTGGACACTGTATATGTAAATACAGGAAAAGGGCAGTAATTATTTCTGCTCTATGGCAGCGTGTTTCAGCGTTAATTAAGGTGTAAGACAATTTTATCACAGAAGTGAGAATGGAATTCCTCCACTGTCCTGCTAATTCATCTCAATCCGAGACTCCCTTGTGCATTATGCCCAACACAGACCTCCTCATTGCCTACACTCTTGACCCTCTTGGTCTCTTTCAGCTGACACTGCTAATTTACTTACCAATTAATGGCAATCGTGGCAGTGGGTTTATTGATAGGGACCCCTTCTCACTGAAACCTCAGAGTAGGACCACCAAGACTCATTTACCTAAGCCACTGAATGGCTGTCAGGTCCAAATTCTCCTCAGTCTCTTAAAGATCAATGAGATAAGGCGATTTGCTTCAGCTTCTTAAGAC
Organism: Atractosteus spatula; assembly: GCF_055471065.1. Lineage (NCBI taxonomy): Eukaryota > Metazoa > Chordata > Actinopteri > Semionotiformes > Lepisosteidae > Atractosteus > Atractosteus spatula. The sequence continues at coordinate 38,374,176 of NC_142713.1, read as the reverse complement.
CAGAGTCACTTAAACTAAAAATACATTTTTCCATGCTAACCAGCTCCTGCATAGCATTGTAGTTAAAAGTTTTACAGTCCATTCAGTAAAGAAATTTAATAAACACAAAATATACATTGGATGGAATTTTCATGTACAGCAAATGGCTTTTTTGAAAATTACACTAAGCTACCTTGAACCCTGCAAGTATTAAAAATTCAAAGAATAAGTGCAATGGAAAAAAAAGGCAATGGAACTTTATGGAGACAGATTGAACAGACACAGAATCTGTCTGTCCAGAAATATTTGACTTGTTTTCCAGTCCAGCATCCCTGCAGACTCTCTCACGCTGGTTTGTAACTGCGAGTTTCATTGAAAGGTTTCTGATGTTACAGGTAATAGGAAGTCCATTAGGTCAGACTCTTCATAGCATGACATGCAGTAAATTACAAGTGCTTCAAGCAGTTCTGTGAATTATAGTTCATCACTTCGAAAGGGTTCCCACTACCAGGCTACAGATATCAGATCTGCCAGTTAGGATCCAATTAACACTCTGGCCAGAATAATCAGATTGCATGTGTAGGATGAGTATAATTCGCTTATTGCTTCCATGTATCTTCTGTCTGTAGGTAAATTTGTTGCTGCTACATCAAAGCTCTGTATCACTTTTTCACTTGCCTTAAGGTTATATTTCAACTTCTTTTGCAATGCAATGATGAACCTCTCCTGTTCTTGCAATTTAGCTATCTTGTCCCGTAGGTATTATATGCTGAAAAATTGCTTGTTTTCTGGCAGTTTTACAACGGCAATAAATATAAGTCTATCCAAGCAAAATTCCTGATCTGTTTTCTAACGAGTGTCAAAAGAGGGGAAAAAAAGGCTAAACGCAATCCTTGGTTAAATTTGTATATATATATAAAAATTACAAAAATTATTTTGGAACTTACGTGATCCAAAAAATATTAACAATATTAGTGTGCCTCTCCATAGAATCTAACTTAATTCTATTTGTTTTCTTCTGTGAGAAGCCGTGAATTTAGACAAACTGACAACATCCTCAGCTTGTAATCTATACTAATAAAGACGATATGGAATCTAATGTTCAGCAGAAAATCTGGGTGGCAGAAATAACCTCAGATATTCAAATAAATAAAGAGGTTGATTTCTAAGACACTGATGTAAAATGGTTTGATTAAAAATACAGTGCGGCGTCTAAATTCTGATTTGAAAACATTTTACCACGTATGTTTTGATTCTAAATGTATGTGCTACAGAAGAGTAAATTTATTAAGCTGATAAAGTTGCACTCAGCAGAATTACTGATTTATTAGTCTTAATAAAATAATGTATCCTGTGCTGGGATGAGTTTACGTATATTTAAGTCTTAAACAGAGAAGGACTCTAAGAACTGTTTAATGAGAATGCTAACAGGGTTTAACATAGAAAAAGGAAAACAGAAACAATACAGTTTTTGTGTAAGTTTGGAAATTTAGAAGAACTGATATAAAAACAGTTCTAAGGAAAACCATTCATAATGCAAAAATTAAATGAAACATTGTATGACTCAGCCTTCAACAGCTTCATATACCAGACTTCAGAACAAAGGTAAAAAGGCTGTTTAAAACAATATTTTCAGAATGCAGTGTCATTTCTGTGGATAAAAAATGTAATCTGATTAGGTTTGGTCATGTTTGAGGAAATGCCAGCAATAAGTTCCGATTGTAAGGTGTAACTCTTAAAACAAAAATTGTCACACCTTTATTCTTCTGAGTGAAAAAAGACTGTAACACAAGTGTCCAAGCATTCCTCAAGGTGTTCTGAAGTTAAATTAGACTTTGCTCTGGGGAGCAATTTTTATCTTAAATTATCATTAAATTAAGTGTGTTTTTTATTTTTAAAAACTACTAAGTCTATATATTATGCTGAAAAATAAGTTAATATAAGATTTACAGTTAATATGATACACGTTTCTCAGTTTTTCTAAAACAATGACAAATTTTTATCACATCTGTTAAGTGCTTACTGATCTAATGTCATAAAATTATTTACAACACTCAGCTATCAGTAAAGTAAATAATAATACTGAAATATGTAATATAAGCAATGTATTTTCACTAATTATATGCATTCACTGATAACTGAATGCAATTGCTTTCTCTTGTATACTGGTACTCTTCTAACACATGGTGTAATGCATGTGTCCAGTTTTAACACAAAATACCATTACTCACAACTTTAATAGTTAATACAAGTTCAACCTAATGAGTTCTGTTTTTCCCCTTTATCATCAGGTGACTTGGAAAGATTGAAATGAACTAGGTGAAAGTTTAATTAACAGAATAATTACACGCATCTTGTGATTTTTAATAGAGAGTTACGGAAATTATTTGACACAAACACCCGCAGAATATTAACTGACCAGCAGGTACCACTGGGATCGCTGCCAAATGGAGCAGTCCTTGGCATTCTCCAATAATTTAAATAAACATTCTGTTCCATAAAATTGTATTGAATCACTAAAGAACAAAACTTTTCATTTTTTCCTATTGATACTGCCTTTTATTAATCAATGCAGATGGACTGAAAGGCTGCTTTCATTATGAAAAGGCATGTGCTTGTGCCTCAGAAAACAAAGTAGTAAGGAAATCACTTAAATGACTGTGTTCCCTTGCTGAGTTATTACATATTGACTTAGTTAACTTAACACATTAACGTATGCATTGAAGCATTTTTGTAGCACTAGCTATGTGTGAAAATTCAATTCAACACAAACAACAGGCTTCAGTTTACAACAAAAATTAATAAGTACAGAATGGCTACAAAGGTAAACTGCTTTATTATTTTACTTTGTTCCTTAATTAACAATATGTCAGCTTTTGGCTTGGACAAACCCAATGCAGCATGTACCAGAGGAGGCCTCCAAAAAGCGACAACTGATTCCCTTAAAAGCAGTAAATACATCTCTATTTAAGTATAAACTGTGACAATACATTTAGCTTTAGGTCCAATGGGAGGACAAGGCTGTCTATTAAGGAAACCAACCTTCTAACCACAGAACTAAAAAGCCCTTTTCTGTCACAAGCGGTGTTGGATATTCACTGTTTTTGAGTTTTGAGTTTTTAGACAAAACAGTCCTTTTAAAATGTGACTGTAGGCCCTTTTCTAAATCAAATTTATAGAAATGACATTTTATTATGACATTTTAGACAGATTAGCACACTGAGAAGCCAATATCCACATTCTTTTTGTTGATTTTGTTACACTAAGTAGCTGTTATTTTGTGCATGATATAACACTATGAATGAAATGCTGACTTCCTGCTTGAAGCTGGAAACCCTGTTATTTGTAAAAAAAAAAACTACTGTAATGACTGCTGTACAAGTGTAATATATTTAAAACCTACAATGTGTCTGTGTGTGGCTGTGTGTATTGGGAATTTCTATTACTTTAGCTATGCAAAGATGAAATTATGAAACATGGCCTTTTCAAAACTATATACTGTATATGCAATTACAATGCTTCATTCATTGTTTGTAACTACATAGTCATCACATTTCACTCATGGATCTAAGTCTGTTGATCATTTTATACAGATGCATATATATACTCCTTACACAGAACAGTATCAACTCTTTTGCTTTATACAGCTGAAGTCTGTTCTCTTAAACACTCTAATAAATGACTTTTTAACTAAACCCTGCCTTGTACACCTTGCAAACGTTCTTTTTCATCTTTAAATGTCTGTGAAAGAGTTCAGACATCTTTAAAACCTTTAATATACACACACGGAATGTATAATTATATGCTTAAAAATAATACAAACATCTAAATCTAAGCTGTAACAGTTATATTACACTGACAATGAAAAAGTGTTCTTCAGCGAATAGATCACAATTAGTTCAGTAGGGAGCTGCGTCAGCATGCGCAGGCTGCAAAGGAACAAGTAAAGGTTTAATCCACACTGAAAAGAGAAGAAAGGAAACACAACGTTCTGGCTGTGGAGCCTTCTTCGTGTGTGAGCCCATTTATTTTTAAATATTGTCCCTTACAAGATTTCATTGCAAAATTCTGCAATAATAATTTACTGTTTCATATTTTTATTATTCCCCCTAACATTATTCCAGCTCGTGATTGGGTTATTTGCACGGCTGCTTTGACTGTCGTGATCTCTAGAACAAGACCAAAGTTTATGAAATAAAACAAAATCTTGCAGCTCAGCTTGAATGGTGTTATAAAACAACTAAGAATTAATATAATTCCCACACAAAACTAAAAAATGCCACATCTAGCAGGCCTTCTTTACATCCTCCACAGTGGCATCAATCCCCTGTGTTAAAATTGTTTTCATTTTTTCCCCACTATGTGTATTTTAAATGTCAATGTATAAATGCCTCATACAATCCCTGCAACAGTGAAGAAAGTAACAGAAGTGAGGCTGTTGTGTGCCTTGGGAAATCCTTGTAAGCATTGTGTGATGGCGATGGGATTTACAGGAGGAATAGGTGTTTATTGAGTGCTCCCAGGGGCTTATTGTGTAATAATAGACCTGTCACATTACACAAATGTGGAAAGCAGCTTGTGCATGCATCAACACCATGATGAACCAGAAGATAAAATTAGTCAAGTGAAAGCATTTAGATGCTAATACTTAAAGTAATTAATGCTGCAAGTAGAAGCACTTAAACACTTGTATACTAAGTCATTTATATAGCATGATCTATGGTTAATTTCCTTTCTCTACTATTAAAATGTTTAAGACTTATCTGTAGCTAGTGCCTCTGTGTTCTCTTTAAAAACAATTAGTTGTTTCCACTGGCGGCAGTTTTTCATCACCACACAGGTCTTCTAGGTCTCTAAGATGTATGGAAGAAGAACGTGTAATTTTTCACACAAATGAAAAGAACACTACATCGGATTTTAGTTAGCATACACCAAACAGATTTGCATTCAATGTTAACTCAGTGCAAGCCAGCTCATAGAATTTAAGACAGATAGATTGGCTTGGCACTCCATACTTATACCCAACAATAATGTTTAAATCTTGATTTTCTACAGACCATTTATAAAAACAAAAAGAATCCAGCAGCTAAGCATATTTAGAAAAAACATGGAAATCACTTGAGAAGGATTCAGTACTACTTCCTTTGCATATAAGTAACCTTAGAAGAAGCCAATGAAAATGCAGTTACAGTATATGAAAGTACCCTAAATTAATGTTTGTAAATTGGCAGTGTTTTAATTGAGAAAGTTAGATGAAAAAACTGCTTGTAATTCATTGAACATATAACAGTGTATATAAAGAATTGTAACATCTATATTAGACTATTTACATCTGACCACCAAGATGAGAAGTTCATTAACAAGACTGTCAAACTGGTGTAGAACAAACACCCAAAACGCATACATAAACCAAGCACACCATACGTGCCAAGCACATATTTATGACACTGTTACTTAAAGAGCTCCTATTTTTATCCTATTTTTACAGTTCCTATTTCAACTCAAAATGTATAATCATAATAAATCACTAAAAATACATTAAACATTTTCCAGAGTATCACATATATAGTTAACAAGCTCTAGAGATAAAGTGCTCATTATAAAGCTCTTAAAAATAAAGATTTATTATCAAATTGGAGTAAAATGTGCTTAGAAAGCTTGGAACAATTAACTCACAGGTTTCCTTAAAAAGCAAATAATGCTAACTCTGAACAAGTGAGAAATCAGAAATGTAATGTTGAACCACATAGTTTCTCAGATACTTAATATTAAGAAAGACAAAATGTTATACTTCCATCAGCAGAGAAATCATCTCTGTGTTAAGCAACAAGTACAAGTTTTTTCCATATTGAAAAGGGAAGAAAGGAAACACAACATTTCATTTGTGGAAGGCTCCCGAAGAAGGCCCCACAGCCAAACTGTTGTGTTTCCTTTCTTCTCTTTTCAGCATGGAATAAACCTTTACTTGTTCCTTTGCAGCCTACATATGCTGACACAGCTACCTACATGAACTATCTCTTGAGTTAATGTTCCATTTAAGCCAAACTCCAAACCATCCATTAACAAACCCACTTCTACCAAAGATCATAGCAGCCTGGAGCCTATCCTGGAAGCACAGGGCCCTAGGCAGCACTACTCCCTAAACAGCAGGCCAGAAGGAGGCCAGATGGGAGGGAACCAGTGGCAAAAACCCACCTGGATAACACAGAACTCCCGTCTGGAATTGAACCCAGGACCTAAGAGCTGACAAGTAGCAGCATTTACCACCATACTCCCAATTAGAAAACAATGAAATTAATAAAAGTCAGAGAGACTGCAATGAAGGAATTAAAGCAAGCTGGATGATCTTTAAAAGCAAAACAGCAGGCTGTATTTGTTGGTATGCTTATACAGGTGACATGAAACTGAGAACGGTTAAGCTGGAAAAGTAAATTTCACTGCCTTTTTTATTTCACTGTACATCTGTTTTCATAGAAAGACAACACTGTATACCACTGCCCTACTTGCAACTATTGAAAAAAATCCAAGGAAAGAATCTGTACATTTGTTATAAAATCATATCATATGTAAAGATAAACTGTGCTTCTTTTCTGCTCCTGATCACAGGATAATTCCTGAAAGGTTAGAATGAAATGATAAAATGCCTTAAAAGCCTTAAAAGTGTGTGTAAAGAAAAGAAAAATGAACTAAAAAACAGATCTTTAGAAACCTTTGAATAGATTTCCACCAACTACATCCTAATTTAATAATGTTTCTATTCTCATCAATGCCGTTATGCGGCAAAACACTTGAGCGTTAGATTAATGTTCACAGAAGACTAAGATGTACATGACATAATTTGAAGAGTTCATTGTCTGTGCCAGCAGCATCTTCTGCTGTTTAAACTGCAGTTTGTTCTCACTGCTGCTTGTTGGGTATTTTGAAGAAAACCAAGTGCATATGTTTGGCTTTGTTTCTTAAAGGGGATAAACTCTTCTGCTGCACTATACAACACATTGCCTGCTTGCTAGCAACAACTATGCATTTTCACTCTTCAATTTACAGCATAAAACCTATAATCTTATTATTTAAAGCTTCAGAAATCCTTAGATGACTAAAATAACGACTTTTATGCAATTTTAAATGTTATTTCTTTAAGTAGGTTTAATCTCTGTCCACCAGTACAGAACTGTGCTTTTGGTAAGTCTCATCTCTTTGAAACAATGACTTTTGATATTATTGTTGCTGTTTTATGTATTCCTCTTACTTGGAATAGTATTATTACACTTATAACTTAAATATCTTATGCAATTAGTACTTTTACTGCATAAACGAAGGTATCTAATTAGTTGAATGTAGAATCATAGTATATATATGTGTGCATGTACAGTGTCCAATTGATACAATAAATTCTTCGACCATTATAACAGCATAATCAATACTAAACAAATCATTTTTTAAATGACCAAAGCCGTGGTTTAACAACTGAACAGAATCATTCTGATTTGGATTCATGTACTTGATAGGTTCACAAACACCCCATACATAGTGATCTAAACAATATAATCAACAGCATGGAGGTACTCCCAGAAACCTGATCTTGCACCAGTACATAATTAGGTACACAGGGGTGTGACTCCAATTGAAGGTGTTGGCATTGTAACACTCTGTGAAAATATTAACTATGAGGTTAACTCCAATTTTCCCTTCCTTAATTAAATGCACATAGTACTAATGAGGTAACCCACTGTTCCTTGATAGCACTTATTAGCTGAGAAGAGAGCACACACTCACACTGCAATTTAAACCTAAAAATAAAGTTGAAAATATGTTAATTGCTGACATAATTTTTAGCAGCACAAATTCAAGAACCTGTCATAATAAGAGAAATTGACTGTAAAGGGTATGTATCTTTATTTTGCTCTTACATTGGAGAAAAAAAGCCTCCTGCTGCTTAACAGGGTCAAGAACGGAATGCATTAAAAGCAGAAGGAAAATTACTTCATCGTAGCCACTGACATCCAAATAAGACAATATTGTATGATTAATCTATAAAACAAATTATATTATGTAAGTCCAACTGACATTATGTTGAAATACTAATATACAATGCACTATGCTGAAGCTGGTGTTTCTTGGGCAACTAACTTTTCAAATTCTGATGAGTATTAAAGGGTTAACCATTATAAGGGTATACTCTTAACTCGTACAATATCTGATCTTCACAGGGGAGAAATGTAATTTTTAAGAACTACTCATAATTCCAAAGATATACTGTATGTAGCTGTGTTCAAACAAAAAAAACTTGTTTATCACATTTTGTGATGTACTGTATATCTGTTACATGCTTTGCATGAGAGTGTGGTACATGTTGTATTGCTGATGCTTCTCAATTCATAATAAGCTTTTCAATATATTTCCAGAAATGGTAAAATTCTCTAAGTTAACTAAATTGTGTGTAGTTGTGTGCAAACTTGTAGATATACTATTCAAGAGCTCTTATAGCTAACTTACTTGGTGACAAGGATGGTAGAATGATATTTTAAAATTCTGGAATGAAACAATAGAGAATAAAGTGTGCAATAACAACAAAACATGCTGAAACTCCAATTGTCAAATGTTTTCATTTTGAACTGTAGAAGATAAAGCACTGTAAGAAGTTATAAAGGCATGCAGTATTCCAACAATATAAAATTCTGGGGAAAATATAAAACTTATATTATAAAAAAAATATTAAAAAATTGAAACGTGTGCTATTGTTTTTTTGAATTGACCACAATTTTGAATGCAATACAAACCTATAAAAAATACACAACATATGGGTTGTACAACAGCAAACAATTTTATGTATTCCCTGTGTATGTATGGATTACCCAAAAAACTTGGGTGATTAGCAACCCCAATTATTGAGGATTTACTTCAATAATTGATGTAACACACTAAACTCTTAAGATTGAATCCAATAACATGCTGAGATCATTCTTATTTAACATCGGAATTAAGTCTCCCTAGAATTACTCTCAAGTTTGGCAGAGGCTTGACTAGTCTAAGTCATGTGTCAGTACTGAAAAGCTTGTGAGAACTAAAATTCCTCTACAGAACAAAAACAATCTTAACTTTTGAGCCTACAACGCACATCAGACGATAACCCAGACGCGCTGGAGTATTGAGCTGTGGAATGGTATAGCGAAAATTTCTCAAGAGACATGTTAGTGATCTGCCACTTGACCAATGCACACGGTTCACTCTAGTAGTTGTGGCTCTCTTAGACACAAAAGTCTAATCAACAATTTATGTATATACTGAATGATAGAAAACACGCTAAGGCAGAAACAGGGAGGAAGCATGCACGTTGCTAATTTACATATTTAAGGAACAAAAATGTTTTGCAGTCTTCTTATATGTGGGAATCATAAACTACAAACCCAATAGGCTGTAAAGTAGTAAGTACTACCACATTTTAAGAACTAATTTTGACTTGCCTGTTTGCTTTTGACCATCATCCTGCTGAAAAACAAAACTGTATCCACCATATATGTTTGCAATATGTAAGGTTCCTTTAGTCATATAAAGATTTCCAATCCCCATATCGCTCATACAGATTCACACCATGCTTGGCAGCACATAGGATGGTGTTTTAATTACAGACCTCTACTTCTTGCTTCCACAAAACCCTTTGTCCTTGTTTTGGGAAAACCATTTTTTTTTACTCTTCAGACTATGCAATGACACTGATAATGCTGCTGAGTTGACCAATCAATAAGTTCTCTTAACTTTGCTCTCTAAACTCAATATTTCAGCCACTGCTCTTGACTGGTTTTGTTCCTACCTCTCCAACTGCTCCACACACGTCTTGTGGCATCACTTTCTCTCCTCACTTCCCTTTATCTCCAGAGGTGTTCCACAAGGATCTGTACTAGGTCCCCATTTTCCCTCAAATGTATTAACAAATGCTCATCTCCTCCTCCACCACAAATGTGTCCTTTCAATATCTGACCTACTTTACATTCCTTTTCTGTTCCCCTATTCTGATCTCAATTTTGTTTCAAAATTGTTTCAGTTACCGAAGCTTGTAATTTAGAACCTTATAATTTTTGTAACTTCTGGGTTACATTATTTCACAAATATACATTCATGGTTTCCTTTTCTTTACATTAATTTGCATTATATGCTTAGCCTATTACTATCGTACAGTTCATGATACAGTAAGTTGCCAAGGATAAAGGTGTAAGATAAATTAATAAAAATATATAAGCTGTGACTTTCAACAGTAAAAGGGGACTGAAGTGGATGGGTAAAAAAACTAGTAAGGCGAATGTATTATTTTGCTTACTGTTTGCATTTACTATGAGGAATCTTGCACCTGGGTTTACATCCTTTTATGACATGTCTGCATACAGATGCAGCCATTCAAAATGCGCGGGCGATACCGCATTATTTTCCGGTACGCTGTACGCAGTCTACCGCAAGCTACCGGTAAATACCGCGAGTTACCGGTAAATACCGCTAGCAAAATAATAGTATCCGGAATTTCCGCAAGGTGGAGCTAATAAAGCTCAACCTCTCATGTTTGAGCTGTAGCCATCAAAGTCTTTAACGAAGATATTAATAATAGTATTAATAATAAATGACCTTGGACAAGCTGTAAACTCAAAGTATTGCCCTGGTCCACATTCTTTTTTTCATTGACCGTCTTTGTAAAAGTAACGCCACAGCATTTCGCAATCACGCATTTTTTTCCAATCATGCAAAGTACAGTGATTCACCATGCCTTTCACATGCTCATAAAAGAGATTGATTTAGGGACATAAACATATTACCGTATGCAAACTGTACTGTATACAGTATGTATATGTATATTTAATGTCTTAACTGTGCCCGTTTAAGTATTGAATATTCATATCTAATTTTACCACTGAAGGGAAATCTTAGTAGCTGAGCATAAAAACAATAGGAGCATACTGCAACGCATGTGAAGGCCATAAACGATATTAATTTTGGAACATAAACATACAGTATATGGCTGGTCTCGGTACTTTAAAGAAAACATACACGAAACATGGTTTCATTATGACCAGAATCTTGAGATATTTTTAACTTGATTTACAGTATTTGAGAGGTATGTCTTAACACCGATACTACAGTGCTTAAGTACTACTCACGTATATGTTTCTAGGTTTATATTATGCATTTCATACGGTCAAATTACTTTTGAGCAACTAATAAGAAGCGCGAAACGGTATGCGTTTTACTTTCGTTTCGTGCTGGGACCCGTGGATTGATTAGAGATATCAAGTACATACAAGTCATTTTTTAAATGTTGTAGTTCGTCTTGAAAAAATGTTACGAGTACATCATCTATCAACAATTACACAGGTTCTGTTTCCATATTGCGGATTTTGGTTACGTAATATTATTTTCTAGATTTCACGTTGTGAATATATGATTTGGGCAAACAGAGCCGCAAAGAAGTACATTATGGGTTGTTGTTTTTTTTTGCAGTTTTATCTAGAACAAGCGATGCTTAAACCTTTGTCTGATTCTTGTGAAACTATCCACACGACAGTTACAGTACCTAGGAGTTGACTTCAGTGATGTCACTGATGGGATGTTTCTAAAAATCCATCCTCTGTAAAACGTCTTCTCTAGTTGTCCTGCATATGTATTCGCTAATGAAGCTGTGTGTTCTGAGCCTGGATCTCTACATTTCTGTATGAACCACCTTAGAGGGCTAAAGACAGCTTGTGTTTAAATTGAGTGTAAGGCAATTTATGCTTCTAAAGTCATGGTCAGCATTTTTGTACTGTGCTGTAAACTTGTTCTGTGCCTAGTCACATTATTTTATAGCGTTTTCATAGCGTTATCAAATCTGGTGGCGCTGTGTTAGTTTCCTGACTCCCATGTCACATGGTCTGTGATTGTAACCTGTAATACCGGTTTAATTCGTCACAGCCAGCACTCCGGTTGTAAAGTAGAAGCAGGCGAGATTTCCAGCGAAAAACACCTCCCCCTTCTTCAGGTGTGAGGGTCTTCTGCTCAGAATGAAACGCTAAAATGTAATGTAGGCTCTGAATGGGTTCTGACTTGCTTTAACAAAATATGTTTACAAATCCTTTCACCTGGCATTTTCGTAGTTAGAAATTATGGAACGCTCTGTTAAAAGCAAGGGAGTTTTTATGTCCGTTGCAGTTCTTTTGCAACATGAATATAATTATATCGTTATTAATTTCTTGAGATACGCGATTCCATATTATATTCCCTTTTAATCAAATTCTAAAAGTATGCTTGTTGACTCCGGTATCGCGTTAGTTAAAGACTTCGATGCTTAAAATGTTTAGGAGAAATGGAATACTGGTGTGTATGTTTTCTTTAAAGTACCGAGACCAGCCATATACTGTATGTTTAAGTTCCAAAATTAATATCGTTTATGGACTTCACACGCGTTGCAGTATGCTCCTATTCTTTTTATGCTCAGGCACTAAGTAAAAGGAGATGCTTCATATTGCTTGACTAATTTTAAAAACTAAGTTAGAAATGCAGACGCTCCCTCGGTGCGCTGCTCTGGTGCGCCGGCTCTTACACAGTGCCTGTCTGCCGTAAGCGTTACAATATACATACCCAACACTGCTTGTACCCATCTGTCATGCAAATAAAACACCTTGAATTGAATTGAATTGAGGGGAGAGGGGGGAATACTAAAGGCAATACTGGCTCAATACCCTCGATGGGCTTTGACGTGCTAATGCGTTGGTTTAACAGTCCGGGTGTGGCAGGCTTCCAATGTCAACTCGACTCGATTGGAAGACAATGAACGTATTTTGTGATATTTAGAAATATAAATTTGTTTGGTGCGAGTGAGGTTTTATTTAATCTCTGACCAAGGGAAACGTTTCATTTTTTCAAAGAAATGTTTGTTAAAAAATAAAGTCATAGTTCTATGGGATTCAATCACAGACCATGTGACAAGGGAGTCAGGAAACTACTCTAACACACAGCGCCACCGGATTTAATAACGCAATAAAAACGCTATAAAATAATGTGACTAGGCACAGAAAAAGTTTACAGCACAGTACAATAATAAATGCTGACCATGACTTTAGAAGCATAAATTACCTTACACTCAATTTAAACACAAGCTGTCTTTCTGTATGAACCTCTAAGCTGGTTCATACAGAAAATGTAGAAATGCATTAGCCTGATTATGATTAAAAAACACATAATTAAACACGCGTTTGCGATTTAAATCAGAACACGATTTAAATCAATATAAATGTTTATATTGTAACGCATACTGTCCAGCCTCCATTTCTCTATAAAAATTTACTCTGTTGCACACACACACACAATAGAAGGAGGAACCGCTGTCAGAAGGGAAGATATGTTCAAAATATCGCAAATATCGTTCATGTTGCGATATTTTGAAATATAAAAGTCAATTTATTGTCCATAATATCGCTATTCTATTTTTTCGAAGAAATGTTTGTTAAAAGAAAAGTCCGGCACCAGCTGGATTCGATCACACAACCTCCCAGTTGCTAGTCACGCACCTAGACCAGTCGGCTAGAAGACAGCTCGCATGAACAGGCAGGCGAAAAAGCCCTACACAGCCCTGTCGCAGCACACGAATACCGTTATTAAATTCTTTAGATACGCGATTCCATATTATATTCCCTTTTAATCAAATTCTAAAAGTATGCTTGTTGACTCCGGTATCATGTTAGTTAAAGACTTCAAAGCTTAAAATGTTTAGGGAGAAATGGAATACTGGTGTGTATTTTTTTCTTTAAAGTACCAAGACCAGCTACAGTATATACTGTATGTTTATGTTCCAAAATTAATATCGTTTATGGCCTTCACACGCGTTACAGTATGCTCCTATTCTTTTTATGCTCAGCTACTAAGATTTCCCTTCAGTGGTAAAATTCAATATCTACAACGGGCACAGCAAAGACGTTTTTACTGTAAGTCTTTCTACGACAGACCAACGGACCACGAGTGCCCCTGTCGGTCAACCAATCACGTACTGCGGTGCCACGCGTCATCTTGCGTCATACTGAGCGACGTCACCTGCGGTACGTGTCTGTGACGCGCACTTTGAATGGCTGCATCTGTAGGTACTGTGCTATTTAGATATATACAGTACTCATTAGATGAGACTAAATCATTTTTTGACTGTAAAAATTTTCATTGGGAAGATGTTGAAGAGTACAAAAGGTGTCTGTAATCTTAGTTTGACCTTTGCCTTTTCTGCTTTTTAAGGTTTATACCTAACACATTTATCCTGACTGCTGATGAACATCTTTAAAATTGTGTCAGCTACATTCCTTTTGACATGAAAATAAAGTATTGCCATTAAATGAATGTGAATGTCTATTAAATGAAAGATTAAAGGTTAATATCAATATTACTTGCCTGTTATGTAGTCACTGGTTACTGGAGGTTAACGTTTTTGGCTCATGATATGTTTTCCAATGTACAGTAAGTACTTAGGGCTTAACATTTTTATTTTAACTAATTACTTTTTTAAAAACAAAAAATCAGCTTGGTGATATATTTATGACACAAAAAAAGTATATTACTGATTTGCGATATCAGCTTTCAAGATCAAGACATTCTAAAAGAAAATGCTGGTAATACAGGGACTTAAAGCTTAACATATTTGCAATTATGTGAAAGAAAATGAAGATGTTCTCTATGATGTGACACTGGGGGCTGTTCTTGGCCAGTAGTACAACCTTTTTAAAATGTGACTGCGTAGGTTCTGGTTCCCAATCTGACTATTAACACTCTTGATTTAAATTAAAACATAAATGACGTTTTTTTTTTTGTTGTTCAGAAGTTCTTTTTTTCCCATTGACGGAAAGTTCCATCCACCCATTCTCCAACCTCTTTATTCAATACAATGTTGGAGCCTATCCTGGCATGTAACAGGCACAAAGCAGGGTACACCCTGGATGGGATGCCAGTCCATCGTAGGGCACACACAGACACAAATACACACACACTCACACCAGGGCAATTTTCTTAGAACCCAATTAACCTACTAGTATGTGTTTGGATAGCAGAAGGAAACCAGGGTACCTGGAGAAACTGAGAAAACCTTTTGATATTAGTACTGCGATACTGAAAGTTGATCATTTTTATATATTATTTCTTGCTTAGAAACAGTGCTTAATTTGTAATTAAAAAGTGCTGTAGTTCATGCAATGATTTAAAGTTATTACCACTTTAAATGTGCACTTGTTATTATTGTCATGACCACTTCGCCTGGAATTTGTAGTAGAATTAAATGTCGGTGATTATTTTTAAAACAGATCCTTATATTTCTGCATTTTATGTTAATTATTTTATTTTACCAGGTAAGTAAATTAAGAAACACATTCTAGGTTATAATGATGGCCCAGAGAAATTTATGTAGGATGAGGCATTACCTGAGTGAAGTACCCATGCTGAGGGGAATAGCAGTAGTGTTCCACCGCGGTTTTGAACCCACTACTCTCTGGTCTGAAGGCCTGAGTACTAAACACTCCTCCATGCTTCTATCATTCAAGAGATCTCCTGAACTGTACGCTACAAGAAGCCCTTTACCCACAATCCTCCACTTGGCAGCTCAGGTACTAACCTCAACTCATCACTTACTGTTTCTTCCTATCCTCATTCACTATTTGTAATGGCTCTCTGCATATTTAAAGCAGCCAAAATCATATTTTTAAAAAATCCATGTCATGAACAGCACCTATACAATTTGTAAAATAAATACAGTTTAAAAACTAAAGTTTCAGAGCCACAGTTTTAATGGTTCCTCTTTCTATGTGTCTGAGGTAGATTCTCTTAGTGCAGAACAGACTTAATAAACACAAACCTACAGGCTCAAATGCCAGTTAGAGGCTTTGCTGTCAGTTACATCAAAAACCTATTTAATACTGCAGGTCCTTTCAGAAAAAAAAACTGAATTTATCTGTTGTGTCAAACATAAAGCACTTTTGAGTTTTACCTAAAACTGCTTGTTTGAACACCATTTAATTTAAAGGCAGAACTTTTAAATTCTTAGAAGACTAAAGTACCATTACCCACAGACTGAAGGAAAGCAGCAGCGAATATGCAGCTCACAGATGCTCACCTGCAGTGGACGCTGCTTGTCGTTATTCTTTGGAGATTTCAATCCACTGCTTTGCTGTTGTAAAAGTAATTGTCTTGCTGCTTGTAGTGCCTGTGAAGAAAAGAAGCACTGTAAAGTTTTCTCCTCTGATTTAATCTCTTCTTCATCAAAACATCCAAAAGGAATGGCACAAAATCTTCAATTCTTGAAATATTTTAGTGATTACCTCTGTGGCAAGGTTAACATAAATCTGTTTCTGCTCAATATTCTGGCACTTTTACAATAATTGATATAGCTATAATCAAAGATAAATACAGTTAGTTTGCCTAAAGCACTCTTGAAGGGAAAAAAAATCACCGCATCAGCAGTGTTGACCCGTCTAGTGTGTGCTCAACTGAAATGCCCACTTCTCTGTAAATTACCAGGTCATTTGCATATTCATAATATCAATTTGAAGTAGAAGCAGAAGATTTGAAGTGTTACCAGAAGCTGTAATTAAATTTGACAAATCAACATCAGATTATCTTAGAAGTGAATTAACTAGGATTTTACACCACAGATCTGAAGTGCTTTACTTACAAAGCTACAAGTTGAACCGTTATTCTAACAGAAGAAGTTTACTTTCTGTGTCAAGTGAAAGTGGACACCTTGGGTTAAAATGTTTTCTGGATCAAAAAGTAAAAAATAATAATCTAGCTAATCAACTCTCAGTTACATGACTTTCTGATCTAACAAAAGATTTCTGAAACTTGGACACATTGAATGTACATCAGTTTTCTTTATAGCTTTATTATGCATAATATTTTAAATAGCTCACAAATGGGGAAATTTAATAACAAGAGTTAGATGTTCAAAACTGGTATCCCCAATTATTCTGAACTTATTTAAAAACCACAAAAAGAAAAGAGTTCAAATGATACTGTTACAGATGTAAATATTGGCACCTTTCATCTCCAATGTTAAGTGCTCAGTTTCATCAATCTTGTTTAACAATAGTTACTGGATTTCTCCAAGATCTCTTCTAGGCTTACCGAAAGTCCAATCATTCTAGTATTTTAGGATTTCTAGTGAATTAACCAAATTAAGACACAGGATGTACATACGTATTTCTGCAACTCTATGTCATAACAGAGTGCATGAACACATTTGTTTACATCTGTATATTTACACACAGACATCAGTATGCAAATGAGCTGTGACACATATTTCTTGCACTTTACACTGACATAAACTGATGTAGAGCACAGCACTGGACTAAAATATTGTCTTATGCACTTACCAATGTCAGGCTAAATCTTAGTTTGTGCTCAGTTTAGTCTTTTTTTGACTAAAATAAAAGGCAACTCTAGCACACTGAAGCAATCAATGAAATTAAGATTTCCTTAATTTTCAGTTAGGGAGGTTAGGATTTGTGCGCACAGCAAATCAGAATTAGAATGCCCTTTTAATGTCTTCAATTTATTTATACACAGTATGTTTATTTTTAGGTCTAGGGATGGAAACAGTGATGTTTGACCACAAGACATACAATTAACATAACACTTGGGATTATTGGGATGTAAGTTGTTGTTTACATCCTTTCAGGAGAAAGGGCTGTTGGCTTTCTGGGTTCCTCTGCTTTTTCAACACAGTGCTGCTGTTACTAAGGTAGAGCAATCCATGTAGCATAATGAAAAACATTTATATTAATCTAAGGCTCTGCTCTACGGAGAGGGTGAAAACAGATGGCTATCAATGAATAAACTGATCCAGACCTTAAGTGTTAGTCCCTTAATAACGTAGAACAGTTAATACAAAAATACAGATTTTTACAAAAACAGTCTAACGAAAACCAATACTACATTTCTTATTACACTAATTGTAACCAGAAAACACATACAAAGTTGATTATTAACATAAACCTATTCACTAAATGCCTGTGTACTGTTAAAAACCAGCTGATTTCGTTTCTGTAAATACATTAATATTTGCACTTCTGTCACAGTTCCTCAAGGGTGAAGCTTTGCAACTCAAAGCTGTTTAAAAGTTCATCCTAAGTTATTAGCACATTATAAAACACACATTTTGTTAAAAGTGATCTTGGGAACTTCCTGGGACATTGAAGTTATGACATTTGTTTAAAATAAATCAATTTTTCTCCTGAAAATCATGGACAATGTGATGCCATTTGAGATGGACAGCAGCACAAATGCCAAGACTATAATTTTGAGAATGCATAAATCAAGTAAAGGAAAAAAAACTGGAATGATGCCTGAGGTCCCACTGTCAAATATGCACATTATGGAAGAACAACTTCACAGTCAATTAAGTCCACTGCCATACATTATTGCTCTAGCAAGCAAATAAGTTGAAGAAATTCAGGACAGTTGAACAAAGTGTTTTGAATATGCTGTCCATAACTGTGGGAGCACAAAACAAAAACAACAACTTCACTGGTATTTCTTTGTAAAAAAAAAAACACTTCAGATGGAGAAAGTCACTTTTTTATTAGAATCAAGGGGTAGTTTTTTTCTGGTATCTCCAGTATCCATGACAACAGTTGCTTTGACAGGATGTGCATATGGCATTACACTGCCAGCTGGTGTGAACAATGTTTGAACTACTACATTGAGATGCTGAGCAAACAGAAAAAAGTTGCCACGTCTTAACCCTCAGGGAAGGCAGTCATCCCCTGATCAATTATAAAAAGACAGAGAGAGGGCTGCTACAGTCTGGCTCCAAGCAAGTTTTCTGAGGAGGCAGGCAGACATTGAAAACCAAAGTAAACAAACTGAATGCAGTGGCACTGTGTCCTAACAACATTGATTTGTCTCCCCAGAAAAGGATCTGGTACCAGTTTGCAAAGCACAGCCTTAACTTTAGGAAACACTTCAGAAACACAGCCCTTTATTATCCCTGCATTAATGTTAAGTAGTTCTAGTGTGAACAAAACACTTATAGTTACATAATGGCACATTATTAAAAAGGCAATCCCTTGAATCCAAAACAAAAATCAAATGATAATGTATTCAAAGTATTAGTTTTTAAGGATCTATTAGGTAAAACTGTTTAAATGTAAAATATTGAAAACCTTTTGTTTATTGAACTGTATGGAGCAACAGAAGCTAGAGCTGTTCAATTATTACAAAAACTGCCAAACTGTCCTTTGGTTTCTGATGATCTACACACAGCAATGACATAAAATACATATACCACAAAGCAGAAGCCCGCAGACAAAAAAGTGATTAAATTCTACAAAGAAGATTAAAATATTTCTTGAACAAATAAGCGTAGCAAGAATATAGTTCATTTATGCTGAATATTCTCCTCTTCAACAGAGCCTTAACCTGTAACAAAAACTGTTTCAGTTATAAAAATGAATCACACTTCAACAGCTACTTGTGGCCTTCTGATTAGAAACCTTTTTTTTCACATTTCTATTTATTTTTGAGAAATTGACATTTTCAAACTAACTCTGTTAAAGAAATGAAGCATTCCTAAACAAAACAAAGTTATATAACAATACAAAAATGTATTACCCCATTAAAACACACTATGGATGTACATATGTATTAATATTTACTCTAAGACCAGACTGAAATTTAGATATATATCTTAATTTACTATAGTAGTTCATATAGTAGTAGGTGGGTAGCTGCGACAGCATGCGTAGTCTGCAAAGGAACAAGTAATACGTTTATTTCATGCTGAAAAGAGAAGAGAGAGAAAACAATGTTTCGGCTGTGAAGCCTTCTACACTCGCCATATAACCTTATGGAATCACTAACCATGAACTTAAAATTAGTGTTTTGATTGTAGTGACAACTTTTTAACAGCATTATCCTGACTTGTATCCTTAACTTGTAGAAAACCCTGACTTTCTATGTTATTGAATTCTAACAGAAATTGCTGTTTTTTTTTGGTTGCCAGATTCATATGACCCTTTCTCTTTCTTCACAACAAGGTAAATACTACTGTCGCTAATAAGGTTATACATCCATGGTTACAGTACACTGCAGAAAAGTATGTTTAGACAGAATACAGTGTAACAACTCTTTCAAGCACTACAAAAACAAATGGGATGGCTAAAAGAGAAAGAAACTGTTTACGTGGAATCTTTTTTATTCTTAAATGTATCTAAATGTGTCGTGGGAATATGGAGGAAGCTAAGCAGCCATGTTGTCGAAGACAATAACCTGGCTTTCCTTCTAGAAATGGGGAGATTAAATATATTAATTAGCTAATAACTACTAAATGAACTAGATGGGCTGAATGGTCTCATTTGTAACTGTTCTTTTGTTCACTAACAACTCATGATTGCCATACGAACAGTACCAAACATACTCTAAAATCAATCTTAGTTTTTTTTAACATTTCCTTTGAAAAATGTCATTTCATAAAAAAAACATTTTCTATGAAATGTACAAAATTACTTGAAATGTTTTGCTATTTCTATTTTTAACAATTTAAGCTTTAAATGGTTAACACAAGCATTTACTGAAATGTTGAAAAAACTAAGCACAGTTGCCAAATTGAGTATGTGTTATTATATTGGATTTTATGTTTGCCATTATCTTGAACGATTCAAGGTAAATTTGGTATTTAAGCAGTTAAGCACCAACTGCCTTTAAGAATGGTTGCCTTGGAGTGGCCATACAGACACCAACATATCTGAAACAACAACAAAAGTCAAACTTTATTAGAACTTTGTTGTAATGAATAACAGAAATAGCTATTTAACCTGTCTTGATTTGCATCCTCAAAAAGGAAAAAAAAATACATCTCCACCCATTGATATCTGCAATGTATAAACAGCACAGTATGACACATTCTTGAGAGCTACAAAATATCTCTGTGTAACATAAATAACAAGGCACTCAGAAGCATATTTGATGTTGATATTCATCGCTGAGAAAAACACTGCAGCTCAGCCTTCTTATGAAAATAGATTCAGCCCAAATGGATCTTCTGTAATTGGTTTCAGATAGCGAGGTCAGAAGAAATATGATACAAGCAACTATTATGTGAAATGGGGAGAAACAAGAATGTTTACACAGGCACTCCCCGTTTACATTAATAGCAGTGCACAGCTCACTGGAGAGAGAAAGACAGAAAGCAAGGAATATGCCAACTATCCGCTTTCTCCACCTTATGTAAAGATACTAAATGAACCAACTTTTAAGACATTCCAAAGCGATAAAACAAGCATGCAACACACTTAGAGGTGATCTTTCCTTCAGTTATCGTTCAGTATAAAATTTCATTATGGTGAAAGGAAGATTCCTCTTATGTCTCTTTGTCGGTTCGGACTAAACAGCAAACCCTATACCTCACTGCACCCCAAGTACCCGCAGGTATCCTTGCCACAAAAGATTGATACGATGTCAGTTGTATAAAACATCCATAGCATTTGTATAAATAAGAACATAGCTATCCATGAAATGGAGACACTGAAACAAAGCAAAAGCTTTGTGTGTATGGTTATAAACTAGGTGTAGCAATGCTTTTATAAATATAAATGTATATTCTGAATAGTTATAATACCTAAAAGCTGGACTAATCCTACCACCTATAATATTACTAAATATTATTAAACTTCTACATATATAATGAATAACATTATGTTATTATGTACTGCACATCATATAAAACATCAATTTACCAAACAACACCTACAAATCTAAGATTTTAACTGAACAGGATAAATACATTTTCTCCAATCACAATTACCCACAAAAAGGAGATAAAAGCAGTGAACTAGCAAAATGCAATATGGTATGAAGTGATTCATTTTACATGAAAAGGGTGAGGAAACCAAAGAAGTCAGGTCTACACACATCTATACATGTCTACTGTTGTAAAATTACAGTGCCATACCCCTGATGTGCAAGCCTGCCACAATATCTTGCACACACTGCTGTTAAACAAGAACTTGTCAGCTGGAACAGTTCCAATGCTGTTGACAGGCCAGACGTGTCAGACACAAGCTTATCTCAGCGGCAGAGAGACAAAAAAAACAACACTTTATCAACTGATGTGAGTCATATGCTACACAACAAGGCATAAACAGTTTAGGCTGCAAAACAAACAAGTTGACTGGATTCAGCTTGCAACCTCCTCGTACAGATCACAAATAGGAGCACAAATGTGACATCCCCACATAATTACACAAACATGTAAAATGTTATTTTTAGCACAGAGCAGAGAAAAAAAAACATGATTACTAATTTATTTAATTTAAAAAAAAACATGAAGGTTATTTTTATGATGTAGTGTTTAAGTGATCTAATTTGTACCCTGGCTCATATTGTACTTGAATTGGCAATGGTGTATACGATCAGAAGATTGGTTGCTAACAATGGGGCCAGTTGGCCTGTCTAGGCCACTTGTTAGTCAATTGATCCTGCTGAGATCCATAAAGCCATTTCTTTATCGGCTTCAACAACATGACTGGGTGGCTTGTTCATTCTCCCACATACAGTATGAAGTATAAAGAAGTTTCTCTGGTTCTCAGTTGTAAATACACTTGTTTCACTGCTGATTCTGAAGACATCCATATAGTACACAATATTCGAAACGATTTCTTGCTAGTGCACTTTACAATTTTGACGTACTGTAACATTTCCTGATTTAAAATTGTGTACTTTTAATTACATGTCCCAACCTTTTGTTTGCCTTTACATTGCTTCTCTATATTGTCTGAAAGAAGTAAATGATGTGACAACAAAAATGTCAAAGTCTTTTTCATAAGTATGTTCTACAAGTTCAGTGTTTCCCATTTGTGATCTATAGTGTGTTTTTGCTAACCTACATGTAATACTCTGCACGTGTTCACAGTACATGTCATCTGACAAGGTGTTTATCCAGTCTTGAATTGTATCTACATCTTTCTTAAATTAATTTGCTGCTTCTACAGTGTTGCCAATGCTCCTATTTGAGTTTAACTCCAAACTTGAATACTAACCATCCCAGAATTTACATAAGCAGAAATGAAACCATAAAATGTAATTTAAATCTAGATCATCGGTAGGTATTAAAAGCCCTTAAATGACTTCTATGTTTCTGTATTCACTAAACCTGTAACTAATGATGTGATGAAACAATTGTTTACATAGAACTATTTTAACTGAAGTACTTGATGTTTGTTAAGAAAAATGGAACTGTACTAAAAACTCAATCATGCAGTCTTCCATACTTAGTTAATAATGCTACAGTACCTACCAAATTATCACCAGGATTCTCAACCCACATCTTTTTACAAGTAGCACAGAATAAGCATTGTCCTGTCAGTGGTCTTTGCTGGCACAGTAAATAGCAGAATCAATTCTCATTGAAGGTCACATCCAAACTAGTGACTTAGTTGCCCACGGAGAAGGAGATGGTTATCAACTGTGAACTGAACCACACAAAAGTCCTGATCACCACACCAAACAATAAAACATATTAATGACTATGTACCTATTCCATGTTTAGGCAAGAATATAACTAATCCATGCTGGGCATAATTAGTGACTTCATTTCTGGCTTTTGTATAGTTTTAAATCATGGATCGTTCAAGTTTTGTTTCTGTACACAATAAAACATTTGTTGTGAACATGCAAGTGTTTATTTTCCTCTGAAGCAATCTGAATTATTAACACCGTGAAGGCTCTGATCAAAGGAAACGCAACAGATATCCGGAATCCAAACTGTACAAAGAAAAATAACATTGTGTACTGGTTACATAATAATTACAACCGATTATAAACACACTATACTAGCATTTTTTTCTAAGGTTCTTATTATGAACATTGCTATTTATAACTCTGAGAATCAACAGACTGTCATGTAAAAGCACCCACAGAGAAAAGGCTTCAGTCAAGTTCCCAGCAAGAATTGAGTAGGAACTAACCAGAAGGAACAATGGCCTTCTGTGTGCTTCTCCAACTGGAGCCATGACTGAGCGCAGGAAAAGAGTTTCACTCACGTTGTTTATTGATTTTCTAGATTAAGAATCCCAGGGAGAGAATTGTAACAGACAACCATAAAATTATTTTTGGTGTGCTTATTTGCCTTTCCCTTGCATCTATTTGGCCTGTGCCTGTAGACAATTATGCTTTCCAGCCTAGACTCAGGTGCTAATAATGAAGGACAAATAGAATCATATGTGTAAACTTCCCCTTCTGATGAAAATTTATATTAACTTTCTGCCACTGTAAACAGAACTGCATAGCTCAGCCTCCCTGATGAATTGGTGATGAATTCAGTCATTTATATCCCAGGAATCTGTGCATTTATGGGAAAAGATGAAAACCGTCTGTATTGTGTAACCTTGCACTTTTTCAACAAGAAAAAGAAAACACCAGGCTGTTTAGTTCATCACTTAAAGTGTGTAAATTTCAGTTCAAATACCAGATTTCTGCATACCTCTGTCAGTCCCAACAGGAGGGATCTGTGCCAGTATAAACAAGTGAAACAGAGCAGGGTGCTGTGTTATCGCTACAACTGCAAAGTTATACACTTTCAGCCTCCTATAAAAATTGTTATGAATATTTTTACAATACAAGAGAATCTTTGTTATACAGCATGAAGGATAGTTTGACAGTTTGGCAGCTGTGGGAGGGAATGAAGTAACCAAGGTCCGATAACAACCCGGTAAAGAAACCTGGTGAAGCAAAAACCCGTGGCGATGAAAGTTGTTTTGTTCTCTGGGTTCAAATATTCGAAAAGCAGCTTCAATCTGCAAACGACTCTGGGCTAAATCAATCCAATTAATGGCACCCACTCTTTTGCAAAAATCTCAATCTCGGCGAACTCATCAGTAATTCAAGAAATTAGAGCCAGTAAACAAGTGACTCACAGCAGGCAAACAAGGTGCCCTTCAGAAGTCTCCTGCATCATGCCTCCTAATTAAACTGAAACGTGAATGGGCAATTGTTTTTTGATTTGATTGTTTGAACAGTTACTTCTTCACTGTGGAATCCAGTGCTCAGGCAGCTTATTTGTACACAACAAAGACACTGAACACCAGGCAGTGAATACTGTGCAAGATTCAAAGCAATGCCAAGAAACCCGTAACAGCCTCTCTGTTCATTACCTCATAGTGTAAGTGTCTAACAAGAAATAGTAGGGAGAAATACTTGTTAGATATTAATAATGTTAAATTTCCCCAAGAAAATTACGTGAGACAAGAGATTACTGACTCTGACAACAGGTATACAATACTTCCAACAATTTTAAAACTAAAAATAAACATTTCCTACCCAACTATCTATTCTGATGTTGGGTACAAAAATGTACCTGGTCACATTATTTAACACTTTACTAGAAGTTTTTTTGGACAGACTTTCTTTTCGTGCAGATTCAAAAACTGATTATCAGTCCCAGAGCTTCTCTTCTAAGTTCCTTCAGTAACGTATTTCAATTGAGCCATGTTCTTTGCACCAGCAAAAACACTCAGCTCTGCATCTTACTGGGTATAAAAAACGGGGGATTCACTTGGCCATTCAAGTCCTATCATCTTTTTCTTCTTCAAGAAACTTCTTTACGTCCTTAGATGTGAAATGCGTACTACAATGTTTATTAATTTGGTTTTAATAAACAAAGTCTGTTTTTTAGCCTTACCATAGCAAACATTACTTGTACAGGCTCAGCCAGTCCGGGCCCAAGGTTTTAAAATTGCATTAATCATAGTAATGACATCCAAGTGTCCTTCATCACCTCTTTCAACATCAGTTAATGTCAATTCCAGTTGCCTATGTGTACGAGATATTACCTGTGAAATCTCATCTCATTTGATTTTTTTGTTATTCACTGAAGGGTAAGAAAAACTCACTTTTAGAACTTTTGTCAAAGTTTTTTTTTTCTCGTCACAGGTATATAAGAGAGAAGTCAATATGCAAGTAGCCAATTCCTTTTTATTAGTTATGGTTTTGTACCCTGTTTTGACATAAGAAAACCTTAGCTAATGATGGTATTAATCTGATCTGTCTCATTTTCAAAAATATTATCACATTTCCTCTGATAAAAAAAATTAAATATATACATATATATGCCACAGGTGATTGTGTCGACCCTCTATTTTATACAATGGTATTTCAATCAATAATTGATTCATTTACTATATATAGAAATGTAAAATAACATAACAATAATAACACCATGGTAAAAATCACTTTTCCACGAAGTCCACAAAACCGCTACCTTAAACGTGTCCCAATGTGAAACAAATGCATCACATCTAGGGCTGTAGAATTCATGCTTAACTCCAGACGTATGTCAAGACCTAACTGCCTTCTGCACTGTTCTGTCAGTTGTAAACCATCTGCAAGGGCATTTTTAAGGGACCAAAAACACAAAAATTGCTGGGCGATGGTCATGGATGAAACTGGCAGGGTGCAGCCTGGAAATGCCATGTGGCAGGATGACACCTTGATACCACAACCCAGTTTGTTTTCAACAACTCGCCTTTTGTAAACCAACATTTGAACTTTGTTTTTTATGTTTTTGGTCCCTTAAAAATATACCTAACTTGCAGCAAGGCCAGCGGTCTTTAAACAGACCTGGAATTATGTTGCACAGGTGGCACACTTCTATGGACTGCATACGAGGCAGCTGAAGATGACCAATTCGGACCCGTGTACATTTCCTTATTGTTACCACAGTTTAATCAAACTGCCTTGTTGGACATTATAGTACTTAGTTGTTGGGATGCACCAATATGGAATTTCAGTGCTGATAACAATAACTGAAAATTAACAACTTGTTGTGGCCAATACAGATACCGATAACCGAAAATTTTACTTTTTTGCATTTTAAAACAAGTTCACACTATAATCCACAGTTGATGTGTATGAGGGTAAGAAAGCTAAAACTCTGTAAAGCTTAGCATACTCATCGGACTAAGGTCAGAAGTCCATATGTCTGTTGCGAAGCTAATGTCTCCGACGTTGATTCTTTGATCAGGTGGTGTATGTGTGTGGCGACAACATCATACAGAGCCGGCAAGGGAACATCAGAAAAGTAGCAGTGGCTTGGGAGAGTATAACGGGGCTCCAAATGCTCAATAAGTTGACAGAATCCTCGATCCTCCACGGTCGAGAAGGGTTGGTCATCAAGTGCCATAAACTCCATGATTTTGTCAGTGATTGCTTTAGCCTTCGGACTGTCCTTGGCCAATTTTCTGCAATTTTCAAATGCCTGTTGGATAGGCATCACTGCACTTGTTACTGTTTTTGTTTTCTTGGTAATGTAGCTGCCTCATATTCTTTAAATAAATCATTGGAATGATGAGTTTTCAAATGACTAATTAGATTAGTGGTACTGAAACTCTTCCTCCTCGCTGTACTTCACCTGAACATTTGTTGCAAATTGCAATTCTGTTGTCCTCTGCTGAAATGGTGAAAAACATCCACACCGCCGACATTTTCACTCTGCGGCAACGGTACTGTACCCAGTCTAGTGCGTCAGTGTACTCACATAAAACAAACTAGTTGCGCAAACAAAAATAGGACGTCGCATTATCAGTTGGAATTATCGGCTGTAATTCTAATATCGGAACGATAATAATAATTACATTTTCCTATTTATCGGAGAATAATATATCGGCTTCCAATACATTGTGCACCCCTACTTACAGAAACGTATCTTGCATCAAAGAAGCTATGTTTTTGAGAGAAACTTACAAAACATACAAACAATATAAGTAAACATTAAATAACAGAGATCTACCCAGACATACAGCAATGAGACTTCACATACAGAGACAAGTGAAAGATGAAGCCCAGAAGCACTATGACTCTTAACTTTTCTGAGAGCCTATAAAGTGCCACAGTTTCACAATGTCTCCTAGAATACAGTACAAACCAGGATCTGCATCTGCCAGTAGGTGGTTAGTAATACAGTCAGCAGCTGCAGCACTGAACACATTGAGGTAAACCTGGATCTGCAGTAGTGAAGCAATTTAAACCAAACACTTCTGAAGCAGAAACATAGCTGTGCATAATCACTTTAATGATGACTCATCTTAATTTAAAAACATGTTCAAAAATGAATCAACGCCGATTGTTAACTGTATGGATATAGGCAAATCAGAACACGTGACTTAAAAATGTATTTTTCCAAATGAACTTTATGATCTTATAAATGTGAGGCTAAAAAAGTGTTCGTATGGATTTGCACTCCTGTTTTGATGCAGTTCTTTCCTTTTAATGCAATCAATTTCATAATAAATTACAAATAATTCGTTGTGCACAATCATTTCCCTTTACTACAGAACACATGCCATTGACAGAATTCAACATATTGTGTCAAACAGTTCTAATATGTATGACAGCATCAAAATCCCTTCATATATGGCAATGCTATGCCTATGAACTACACTGCGTTCCTCTGGAACACAGAAGTCAACAGCCTAAGAAAGAGAAAGACCCTAGTCTTGCCCTTCTGCACCTCTGGAAGGCAGCAATTAGATAATCAATTCTTAGGTGCATATTTTATCTATACCACACACTGGATGCAATAACAGTAGGTCAATAGTGTATGTCTGTGTCTTGAAGGCTTGGGTCTGTGGTTATAGAATTACACACGTGTTCAATAAAATGCCACCATGAGATTTAGGAATTACTGATTTCCCCCAACCTTAATTGCCCAAAGGCACTCAGCAGCAATGAAATGCACACCGTTAAAAAAACATATTGTTTTTTTATTCTGTTACTTTGATTCATTTGTTTTCCAACGCCAGACACATAAGACACTTATATTTAAGACGAAACATCTTAACAGACAGAGACATAGAAGAGACAGATTTCACAAAGCAATAACTACTTAAATTTCTTCAAACCAACTACGGCACTTGGATCCACCAGCATTATTGGTTTGGGAGCAAAAAAAAAACCAGACTAAGACAGCAAACAATAATACAGCAAAAATGATATTGTTTGTATATCTGACCAACAGAAAGTAATATAGTAGGTAACCAAAAGCAAGTTGAAAACTGGACCTTCTGCTACCATCATTTTCCTGCACTATTACATTCTTCTGTATCTGCTGTCCATCCACAGCGGTGATGGATCTTTTAACCAAACACCTGGAATGCTCAGCTTCACCAAAGATCAGAGGGTGTTAATAGATACTACATTTGTTACTGTAGGAACAATGTATCTTAGTCTATGTTTCACTGCTTATGAGGCTGCATAGCCAGGCATGATCCACTTTATCTCTAAGTTGTCTGCAAGTATTCCAATTATACTATGTGCATGACCTTTTAGTAAGCTATAGAAGATACAGTTATCTTCTCCTCTGACATGCAGCATCTATCAATCAACATTTTTTCTGCAATTTATTTAAGGCAAAAAGCAGCTCCTGAGGCTAGTGAACCGCAACACTATCCCAGTGAATTTGATTAAGAAGAGCTGTGCATGGCTTAGGTGAGAAATGAGAGATGCAGAGCGCCGCTGATAAAGACGTTAAAGAACTAGAAGGTGCACCTCAAAAAAGTCAAATGTGTATTTTTTCTTTTGCATAAAAATGTAAGGCTGACTGACCAGAGTCAGGTTTCATAAACAAAATCATTCTACCATAATGCTGTATAGTATTTTAATAATAGCTCAGCGTGAAAAGAGTCATAGCCCTTTAGTTACATTTTTTCTTTCCCAAGGGCTAATCTACATCTCTCATTGAATCAAGAATGTAAATTCAGTAGAAATGCTTCTTTTTCAATTTCATGCTGAAGTAGCTCAAGTTAGTGGATGTAATTTCTCCTAACAAGAAAATTTATCACTGTGCTGCTCACTTAGTTGGCCCATCTGAGAAGCGGCATTTTGCATTTTCTTTTATAAAAGGGTAAGGCTTTGATAAATGTGCCAAAAGCATGATCACTCTCATGCAATTTAGAAAAGGACAGCACAATTATACTGCTCCCAGAACACTGTAATCTTTAATTCAGATTAAAGTCTACATGAAAAAGTAATTATATATTACCCTAATCACAAACTGATACTTTTATCTGTTAAAACGAAACAATAAATAGACTGTAAATATGAACTAACATCTTTGTGTTCTGTTCCTTAGACATTCTTTGTATTACTATTACTGCTACACAGTAATAGGTGTTACACAGCAAATATAAAATAATAATCAACCAGACTGACATTTGAGGTTAAAAAAATCTTCTTATTCCTGTTTAAGACAAACATATTTTTACTGCCTCCTCATATTAGTATGACCATTGTTTTCTTCAAGAGCACTTGATTTTTTCTGAAGCTACATCGGAGTCCAATTTAATCCAATATCTGTAATTCCAAAAGCAACAAAATATAAAGCATATAAAACATATATTTAAGAAATAAAACAAAGACTGCAAAATACCAAACCATACATAATTAAAAGATGGTCCGTGACAATGTTATTTAAAAATAAAATATTAAAAGTTAGAGTAAAAATGCCCCAACATGCTCCGAGCATAGCATTTGGGCTATTCTTCAAGGTGCAGGAGGCAGGGCTCTGCACTTCAAACATGATATGCCCAGCTGGTGGTCCTTCCTTCCTGGGCCCTGATGTTCAGAGATATGAAGACAGATAAAGACATTGAACTGAAATGACAGAAGTGGAAATAGAACAAGAATGTGTCTTCAGTCCGATCACTGAATGAGCTAAAAGCACTGAGAGTGTCAAAAACCCTTAATCAAAGACTCAACCAAGTTAAGTGACATCAGGTCTTCAAAAACCCTCTTGTGTATTTAGGAGTGAGATCAGCTTATTTACTAGGTTTGTTGAAGCTCCAACAAGCAGACAGCTACAGACTGTTCTGTATTTAATCTGTTTTTTTTTTAAAGCAGCAGGCAATGGGTAAATTCTTTCTGCCTCCAACAAAACAAGCTACATTCTGTAAGACATGTGTGTGCTACTCTAGGTTGATTTTCTAGGCTCTAACCAATAAAAAAAATCCATTAATCAGGATGTGAAAATCACAGCTGGTTGAAAGTATATATTAATTCACATGTTTATGAAGACTTTGATATCAGTTAGCAACAGTGTGTCTCCAAAATTGTTTTGTTTTCCTTGTAAGTACTTCCGTTTAATTGTATAATTTCAGTGATAACTGAGACACATTCTGATAAAGACCAATAATAGGCACTTATAAAGCTGCCTTCCAAGTTTACAGACCAACATATTAGATCCACATTATGTTTGCTAAAATCCTAATTAATTTTGTAAATAATGCCTACAAAACTTAAGAGATGAAAGACACCTTCATTTAACAATCACACAAAAAGTAAAATCAGACAATCCCAGAGGGGCTCAAAGAAAGTTTTATGCATATCCCATACTCAGAAGAATCGTATTCCTCAAGAAAACTAATTATAACAATCATAATTATAAAAAACTATCATTTAGTTGGCAGTTTAGTGTGAACTAACAGCAATCTTAAAAACAAAAAAAATGTAGTATGAAGTATGGAGTACGAAGGATCGATAAAGTATTAATTCCTAAGCTTTTCTACTTAATATGATGTCTTCCAAGAACATTGTCTTGTTTCACACAGAACCTTTCAGTTAGCTGTATAAGTTATACCCAGTTTTATATAAGCATTATGATTCACAAGCTCTTGATGCAGGTTTCAGACATGAGTACACAGCTCCGAACTGACAAACATCACTAGTCTCTTTAAACTGTACCTTGCAGACACTGAGGTTAATGACAATCAAATTCAAGAAGATACATTTAAAATGTATTTCATGTTTTGCCAGAACTGTGATAAGGCATGCATCTAGTGTAAAACAGCAAGTGTCTAAGAATACAATAGCATGTACTACTACTGATCAAGTCAACAGAGAACCGGTTAAGATAGTGGCAACGGAGATCCCTCATTTATCTTTAATAATGTATAGGTCACAATAGTGGAACAACACAGCAGTACACAAAATCATACTTTATAACATGTAGCTGTTGGAATCTGACAAATCTAAATCTTCAAAGTACAAATCTTAAAGCTGTTTACACAAGTACTGTTATGTCGTGTCTATGTAACTTGAAATGGTTAGAATTTTTTCTGAACTCTTCCAAACAATAACTGGTTATTAATACAAATATTAAATAATGTTGTAATTTTGCTAAAAAGCAAAAAGTGAGCACATACACGAAAAGTATATCTAGCACCTCTCTCTAAACTAAGAGGTACCATCCCCTTCAAAAGAAGAGATGCAGCTTTGATCATCAGTGTGTCCCATACTGCTTCTGTAAGTCTGCTAAACTCTCTATATGCATACAAATAATTCAAAGTATTTAACAGAACTTATAATTGAATAATTTTGATAACACAGATGCAAATGAATTATGGAATGTTAATAAAATAGATCCAGGAATACAGGAATCATTTAAATTAAAAATTAAACAATAGCTTATGTTTCATCTTTTTTAAAGGATACTGGATGTTTAATATTGTGAAATGAGCCAAGAAAGGTATTTTAAATACCACCACTAACTAAAAGGATTAACTAACCTATTCTAACAAACTTTTGCTTAAGAATTAAAAAAAAAATCAGAATATTGTCTTTTTACTGGTGTAACAACAAACTAAATAATGAGCCTTTTACAAGAGAGGTCTTTAGTGGTACTTACACAGTGGGCAGGCCAAATTCAGATTTAATGGGACAAGACTCATTCACTACACGTCAGTGCAGAGTGGGCTTAGTTGCAGATGCATCTCTTGTACTATGACTGGAAAAATGGGAGGAATGTATTCAATCAAGCAGGCTTCGCATGCAAGGACCTCAGGCCCATCCCCTACTCTCCCTGTTACAACTCTGCTCAAGAGGGTGAGCCCCTACTAACGTCCACGTTGAGAACATGTGCACCATAGCAGCAAACACTTGCATTGCCTTTTTTAGAGCTTATCTGGCAAGACATGTCAAAATATAACTCAACTGCAAGCCACTCCAATAAAAACTTTAGTATTGCAGACAGTAGATCTATCTCAATAACACTTCCACCCTCCACTTGAGCTATTTATCCTATACTGGATAATCTTCTCAGTTCACACACATTTATTAGGCTTGTTTATATTGGTGAAAAATGTGTTCTTCCATTTTTTAGCCAGCCACCCAGATCCCATTCCCAATAACAGAGAGGCCCGTCTTTCACCCCTGCCCCTTGCTCTTATTGTTGCACACAGGAATTAGAGGAACAAAGGCCAGGGGGTGCCGTCACGATTAGTGATCTTTTTAAAAGCCAGAATGCACAAACTAAGCATAAACAAACTAATCCAAAAAGAAAATGCGTTTGGCAAAGAAACGTGAGATGTCAGTGTGAAAGCACTAGGGCCTGCACAACTTTAAACAAAAAGCTTTGGTAAGTACCTTCGATAAACTGCTTTAATTCAGCTAAGATTGGCACCAATCTCCAACACATCCTCTTTTCTTTCTTGCAGCGGCTAGAGACCAGCTCAATACCCCTGAGCTGTGTGTCAAATCGTCACTAAATAAAAAAAGTTAAATTCAATACAGTTTACAAAGGTTCTGATGCTAATTAGGTCAAGAATATTTTACAGAAGATAATATTTTATATATGATGCAGATATCCAAAAAGACACAGTTAATTGCTCTTTTGCTCCTGAAAGTTGGGGAACATAAGGAGCATATGGAAATAATGATTTAAAAAAAGCAGCTATGTGTAAATACATCTTTACACAAATGTATGTAACTGAAAAGAGGGTATGGTTCTGATCTTAAAACTGCTGTCAAAACACATCAACTTAAGACTGCCTTAAAGCAAATTCTGTTAATTCTAATAAATGTCTTCAAGTCTAGGAAAGTCTAGGGTTACATAACGTTTCGTTTGGCACTGTCGTCTGTCACACTAAAATATAAAAAAAAAAACTAAATGATTGCAACAGAAAGTACTGCAGGTCCATTTTAATAATACTTCTTTTAAGGGGGCGATCATTAATATTTTTTCACGATCTGCATAAAATAAAAAAGATAACTACTTACCACTACAGTATGTGGCTGATAGATCACTGCCAGCCATTGAAAATAGTCTAAATAAAGCTCTCCAAGAAGGAACCTCCACTTAACACCTTCACATCTTCTTGAAAAAAGATGGACCACAACAAATAAAAGTTGGGATCTGTATATGGGACATTTGTTTTTAGAAAATGTTTTTGATACTGCAAATTCTATTTCACTTAAATTAACTACACTTGACAGGGATGTCTTGATGTGCCATTTCCTTATTTTGCACTGAAGAAAAATCTAAAAATACTTACCTACTCAAAAAACCAACATACACATTGATAAATCCCCGATCATTACCATTATTGATAAAACATACTGAACGTTTAAAGTCATAGCTGGATATAACCATTACCTTTTATTTATGAAATGCTCTCCCAGGCTTTGCGAAAAAGATAACTAAACAAACTGGGGTTGAAACATTGGAGTCAGATATCTTTATGGCTTCCAATCTGTCTCATAAAATAATTACACCTGTCAGCAGAATCAAATACCCTCAAACTCCAGGCAACATACGCTACTGCCATTAGCTTCTCAGTCTTGAAATATGGGTCCCCTGCTGCCATTTTGACCAGAAGTCTAATGTTACATGAAAACTGCAGAAGGAATGATGAGGCTTCAAGAACTATATATCCTTTATAATCAATTCATTCTTTACCTGGGTAACACAGAGCTATCACCATAGAGGGTGACAGTGAAACAAGTGAGCCCTAAGAGAACCTTAAATTACTACTTACACACTAGTTTAGAATAACTCACTATGACAAATAAGCTGATACTTATGCTGATAGGAATGCATAATCGTGCAACAAATGAATGTATCAAGAGCATGTTTAACTTATTATAGTACTTTAGTGTGTAATGCAGTTTAACTTTCCATAATAAATAATAAATAATACTGGAGAGCTCATATTATCTGTTTATTAGATGGAATGCAACCAAACAAGTATTGTGTAGATCAAACAAACTACACAGGTCCACAAAAACATTATATAATGTCAAGCATTAACTTCTGAAGAAAGACATTGACACTGCATAACCCTACATTTATAGGGCATTTGTAAATCATAGCCTATGTTTAAATATCACTAAAAAAATGTAATTAAAATTTACCATTAATTTTTCATTTTAAATTCCGGCTATATCAAGACATGAAGAAATATCCACAATACTAGTACTATGAAATAACATTTATTATTATTATTATTATTATTAGCCTAATAGTTAGGAAAAGAGGATTCAGAATGTACTGTTAAAATACATAGTACTGCTCAGATATTTTGAGCCTATTCCCAAGCATATCATTTGATTGATACATGTTAAAGCAAAAGTCTAGCTTTGGACGCACTTCAAACAAGGCAAATTCCACAAGAGATGAGGATATTGCCTAACACACTGCAGCAATATCACCTTTTGACCCTAGGTTTTCTGAATGTGCATCGCAAGAGGCCCCTTCCTGACACCTGCCATTTTCTAAGATTAATAAAAGCATTGCCAAAGGACAGTAGAAACACAGTTTTGCCAGTTGCCTCTTAAAACAGATATAACTTATTTTAATACTATGGAAGAAAAAAACTTAACCTTAGGCAAGTATTTGGGTTCGTGATTTGTTACTAGTCATTTAAAAAGCAGAGAGAAACTGAAATACTAGACATGCTTGTTAAATGCACAACACTCCAAAGCTGCCTTCTAGCAGATCCTGCCTCTTAGTTGTCAGCTTAAGACTATGATCATATGCATATACACAACCTTTTTTTGAGGAAAAAAATTAAGCATGAAAATCGATACTGGATCCTCACAATACCCT
Source organism: Atractosteus spatula (assembly GCF_055471065.1). Classification (NCBI taxonomy): domain Eukaryota; kingdom Metazoa; phylum Chordata; class Actinopteri; order Semionotiformes; family Lepisosteidae; genus Atractosteus; species Atractosteus spatula. The sequence goes on along the minus strand of NC_142713.1, from coordinate 38,338,343 downwards.
TCACTATTCACAGTTTTTGTTCACAGGCTTTTTTTAAAACTAAATTGTCAAACAGGAAGTAAACAAGATTGTAATTCAAAAGGAAACACACCAAAGTAAATAAGGGGCAATCATCTTCAACATAATCATCCATTTTGTTTTGCTGATGATACTGATTTAATCAGTGGCAAAAACTGAATTTTATTATTTTACACATTCCATAGAAAAACGATTGACAATCCTCTTGGAAGCCAGTGAAATATGATGAAAAAATTAACTGGTAAAAATAACTCCTGATGATGGAAGATGATCAAACACTCTAAACTACGATAAAACACTTGGACGATCATGCCCAGTTCAATTTCCAAATATTGCCTTTAAGCAATTCAACATTTTGTAAAGCAGCCTCCGAATCACACCAAGTGAAGAATACAGGAAGCATTCTTTCCTTCATTTTTAAACTCACAAAGATGGACTGTTTGTGGGAGCAAGTCAGCACACTGGGACAGAAACACAGGCAATGGTGGAGGTGGCCTTCAGAGAGATTAATAACACAAGAGCTGGAAGTAAAGTCCATAAGTTCTTCTCAAGTCTTGCACACCTTTAGTAAATGCTGTGGGATAACACTTTTTAAAAGCATTTTAAAGGAAGAACAACAGCAACCTTCAACATACTGTAGGAAGGGCCAATCATATTCTCCCAACATGCATTCAAAGATATCACCATTATGTCAGGATTAGAATGAAATGAGAAGATGTTCGTTGTCCTTGGACACAGCACATATATTTACAACTATATGCCACATAAAATAACGTCTTTCTGTAAATGCCAACATGAACGTTAACCATCTAAATGCAAAGATATTAAAATACTTTTTAGCCCATCTGCATATTAGTTCACTATCCATTTACCCTGAGCAGTCAGTAAGGACTGTAGTAGATTTAGCAGGCATAAAAGGAAATGAGTTGTGAAGCTGGCATTGATCCTGTGCTGTACTGTATTTTAGGACCAATTTGTACTCATGTCAGAAGTGCTCCCAATTACAACATTTAACCCCGTAACGCACACTAAAGCTTGTATCTTCATATAGCTTTACAAAACAAACAAAAAGAAGACAAATATTTTACTTTATCCAAAATTATAGCCTACAAACCTATGGAATACAGGGGAAACACCAAACCTATGCTCGTCACACCTATAAAATACTACATTTTACATATTTGCCAATGCATGACTGTGTCTCATCCTGA
>NC_142713.1:38324614-38332114 GCF_055471065.1 Atractosteus spatula | reverse complement strand
TAGAATGAAAATCTAATGTGTCCAACAATATGAGCATAAAGGCCTAAATTGTACCAATTCGTATACCTGCAAAAAATACAGCAGATTAATAAAACTGTAAAATTCTAGAAGTGGTAGAAGGCACATCTATAATGATTAATTTAGAGGTTAAGCACCGCCAACCATGTGATTGTCTTGTAATTATCATGTCGGGCGTAAGAAGCCGCAGCCCATTCACCAGCCGAAGCCCTGCAGTGCTGAGAAGAGTCACTGGAAAGAACACAGCCTGAAGGGCCATCTCCATTCTGGCCCTCTTGTCTCACTTCCTGCAGGGATACGGCTGCCTCTCGCAAGCAGTGGATGTCACCCTTCACAAGGATTACTGCTCTAAATCAGCTTCCAGCAAAGCAAAACCTACAATTACTACTGTTTATTTATAAGCATTGCACTCTGCACAGCATTTATACTTATTGCACTTTACTGCTTTTTGGTACCCCCCCCAAAATATGTACATAACTTATGATTCTCTATATTTTGTGCAGCCCCGACCATCTACTTACAAAAAGCTACTGAGAAAGGTAATGTTTGTACTTTATTTTGTTTATTTTTTACATTTTCTTAAAAAAATAAAAATGCAACCAAAAAAAAAAGGCAAGAAGTTGTTCCAGGAGATAAACCACAGATTAAAAACACAAAGCAGATCAAACTGATCACTACTGTTTTTATATTGTACCACTGTATATATGTGTACATGTACAAATACACACATTATCTTAAGTTTAATGCTTAGACATATTTACGCCCCTTCCCCATCATCAGTTATTTGCTTCTCGTGTATTTTCTGGTCAAAGGTGCTCCACAGTTTTTGGTAACAAGGTTAAGATCACGTTACATGGCCCTCTGGTGGATACTCAGGTATCACAGCTCAAGTCACAAACAAACTCAGTTTCCAGTACAGGTCTCACAGTCTGAAATACATTTGGCTGAACAGAAAACACACAAACAATAAAAAGCAAGAATGCCTTCTGAAAATGAAAGCAGCACCTTCAAACAGCTGCAGGCCCCTATACTGCCAGCAAGACAAACAAAGCAAACATTATCCACCCCCTCACAATAATCAACATATTGATAGGTCGCATGCTGACATTGTCACACTCAGATTTTATGCTACACAATACAAAACATATTTTCAGCAATACTGTTTTGTTATTGTGTACTTGAAATCACATACTAATTCTAAGGAAAACACAACTTACCTGCTGTTGTTGCAGATGCAGCAGTTCAACTGTGCTTACTTCACTGCTTGTGTCACCACTTGATCTTCCATCTCTACTGCCAGCATCTAATTGGCTGCTTAGAGTGCTCATTCCATTTTGATTCATTGAACTGTTGCTTATTGTCTCTGTCGCGGATTCCTGCATCATGACTTAATACCTAAAAGTGATTAAGAGGCATCAATTAATGCTCTTGTTATACCTTTACACTTTCAATAATAAGGTGGTCCCTTTCTGCAAATTAAAGCATGGCGGGGAAGAGTTGATGCAAAAAGCATTTTTCACTCTTTGAATAAATGAAGCTATAAAAACAAAATGTGTTTTGTGAGCAATCTCTAAATGTGGTCAGATTTAACAACCAAAATAAGTCATGCATTAGGCTTTAAGCAAACGGCTTTTATGGACAGGGGTTTATGTGTTTTAAGGTTTGGCTATCTGTAAAACAATTTAAGGGAAAGGCATGGTTGTGCACGTACACATCTATTTCCTCATATGTTATCTGGTTTTGACAACCATAGCTAGGTATACAGCCTTACTTAAAATATTCACTGTCTTGATTCTGTCAGAATTTTACAGCCTGTCTTATGCAAAAGGAGTTGTTTAATGATGCACAGCTAATCATGCAAAATTAAAATTTTGTAAGGGAGTTACAAATCATATGGTATCACCTAGTGATAAATGATATAATGGGCTTCTCCCTTTTTTGTGACTAAATAAAATTTGCCTTGGAGGCTTTTTAAGAAAAAGCTCCAATGTCACATATTGGCTAGTTTTTTAATCAAACCACTGATATTCATTTATTTTTGTGACATTTAAAACATTTAATACTGTCCTTCCTGGGAAGTAATTAAGCTCATGCATGAGCAGCAATCAAACTGTTCAGATGAAGATGACTTAAACCTCAATTTTAACATAGGCAAATAAATGAAAGATATAAAATTAATTTTCCTGGCATGTATTAGATATGAAAGCTGGAAATAAAAATCTATCAAGAATATCACTAATGATTGTGCTAAAAACAGCATAAATTATGCATATTACCTTCTCTACTGTAATAAATGTTTTATCATTTTCACTGCATAAATGCACTGTACTTTCAGGATAGCAATGAGATGTCCTGCCAAGATCAGTTGAAATCCTCGCAATAAATAAAGAACCATTCTGACCTAACAAACCACTATTTCAAGGTACAGTATATTCTGCATCCACAATGTAAAAAGGGCTCTTCTCCCGGCTCAACTCAACACCACATATACCCTCACAGGGTAAAATACGTATATTGCAACCTCAAGTATTGTGCTTGTTTTTCATTTGTGTCTGCATATTGTTGACAGATCTATTAAAAATGAATTCAACAAACTTTATTTTGTTACATCCTGTCCAGAAATTAGGAGAACAAAATACCTTCATTATCCAAGATTGATATTTTTCATTGTATTCCAGGTAGGTTATCTTGACACCATACTAAACATGATCAATTATGTGTACCATGAAAGACCCTGTTCTTCTTAGCCTGGACAAATACATTTGGCCCTTACTTTGGCCCCGTGATTTATTTCAAGTCCTGAATTAAAGCACACCGTGACTGCGGCCTCTTGGAAATAACCTTAGAACATAATCAAATGATCTAATCCAGATCGGACAAGGACCATTCGATTTTTTCAAAGTATTTATCTGAGGTGAGTGCAAAACATAAATTATTTGCTAATCCTAAAACACGTTTAAAAAAAAAAAGAGTTAAAGCTTTCTAGGGACATGTAGAAACTTCTGATTGCTAATGCGAGGATGTTCAGAGCAAGAATAAACAGGATCTAAGTAAAACAAACAAGAGCAAAGTTACATAAAGGGTGACAGCTGCTAAAGCTACAGTAAACAACTGCTGTACCAGATGTGTTTATGAACAAACACTCCCTGTTAAACATTTTATTGAACATTTGCTAAGAAAGAGAATACAAACGGAAAATGTGACACCCAGTGATGAATTTCACAAGAAGAAAACAAAGCTAGTACTCTTTGCTGGGATCAGGCAGCTAATAAGTATTCAAATTAGGCATAAATTTTACATGCACAATGTTTAAAATATTCAGAGAAAGAGGGTCTGATTGCCTTTACTAGTTATATGAAAATTCTAATGCAGTCTTTTAACGACAGTGAGTGCACCGAAAACTCAAAAGATATATTTAAAAAAAGAAGAAAAGAAAGGCTTTTATTAACAGGTGAATACGATTTAATCTATTTTTTAAACCTACTTAAAATTGCAAATTACAACTTGAGGCAATTTAGCTTTATTACTCTCACAAAAAAGAAAAATAACATCTATAAAAATTGAACTTATTTGGTTGTTAATCTATTCCTTACACCTGAACTAACCTAAACCTAAAGAGTTATGGTCAGAGGAGGAGTGGAAAGAGATTGTACTTTTCAACCACAACCAGGACTACAATTTGATATTTAATTAAAAAAAAGGCTGAAGATTGAGAACGAAAACATACAATATGTGGCTATAATGAAGAAAACATTACTTGCAGTGTTTTATTCTTTTATACAGTAGTACATTTCCAGCAGCTGCACACGACAAAGGGAAATCCCTTTTATAATACATTTTGTACTTCAAGAACTATAAAATAGCAAGATCTGTTCCAGCAAGAAGAAAGCAATGAACTATATAAAAAAAGTACACAAAAAGCAGTACTATTGTTTTTTTAACAAGGACCCATATGAAAATATATACAAAATCCATATTATTTTTTTTAATACTAATAAGAATGGCAAGAATTGTCTGATATATGATTCGACTGTTTTTATCTTTTAACACAAAGAAAGTATTGTAATTATTCACAGGCAACATTTGGATCTGCCAATGTATGAATCAATTATAAAAGACCCCTACTGTCTTACAAAATGCATGTGTATCAGGCTAATTGTTGGAAACGAATCCAAACACAGAAATGGCATTTTATTAAAGTGGTTCTCAGATAACTCTCTGTTCTGCAGAAAGATACCTATATAGAACTGTAGAAAGAAACCAATAAAGAATATGTATAGAGACAAAGAAAATCCAGAACATTTGTTATAGTAAATGCATGTCCTTTGGAAGCCTTCTTCTTCAGGTTTCTTTTGAAGCACCATACTAGCACTGTAGCTGACTGCACAAGATAGTGGTTTCTCTTCTTAAACAATCTGGATTGAAAGGTTACTTAGTGTAACAATATTTACTTGCAGAATTGTGTTGTTACCAAGGGTATAATGGATGGTGGCTATTCAGGTTTACGCAAGATTGAGTGAAACATGAGGCGTTAGCCATGTGTTTGACATGTTTCAAATTGCTATAATCCAGCATTAAACACACCCAGCAATTCATGCCATTTCTTGCAGCCATAATCTTGAACAACGCGTGCCCAACCACTTATTACATAAATTAGTACATGACTCCTTGTTAAAGTCACAATAGTACTTTTGTATTTATTCCACGGGTTTATTCAAAACTGTAGATGTGTAATACTACAGTGCAACATTCTTGGATTATCAAATATTTCATATTTCAAGACTACTTCATTATATAAGGAGAAGGAGCAGTAGTATCATCTGTAATCCTTTCCTTATCGAGAATGGCTTGAGAAAAAAAATCTTTAAAGTTGGAAAGAATGAATTATTGCGCCTCTCAGGCAACTACCTTTACAATCTGTTTGTGAAATATCACAAAATATTTGCAAATCTTTTAAAACTCCTACATTCTGTTAGCAGCATTACATACACACTTTCCATGAGAATCGTGTTTGTTATTTCTTTCCCACTGTGTGGACTGATTAAACTTTTTCTCTTGACTCTTCTACATTACAAAGCTGTCACTTCTAAGCAGTCAGGCAAAGTTAGATCACCCTATGGAAGACCTTAAAAATTAATCTTTATAATAAATTCAAGGTACTGATTGTTTACAACAGATATGTGATTTTAAGCCCTTGTTGAGCAAAAATGTTATGAAAAGAAAAGTGCTTGATGTAAAGATGTTTTACACTCATCTATCACATGTGAATAAGATGGAAACCTCCCTCCACTTGTTCTGCAAAATACTGGCAGTGAACACAATAACTGATCTAACATTCATGCATTTCCATCTCTCACGTTTTTATATTCAAAATGAATCAGACGAAATACCCCTTACCACAAAACAAAATCTTGATAGTTACAGATGCTGTCTTATACACAGGACTATATGTAGGATGTGTAAGACTCTTTTTCAAAGCCAATAATTCCTTTCTCATTAAAATTGCTATATGTTGCATGTAAAATAGCAATCTATTTTAGAAATCTATTCCAGTGTAAAAAATAACTTGAGTTTGAATGATGACCAGATAATCTGTGATCCACGAATTCTATTCATTACAGCAAATCTCAGCAGCACAGGTAGTTGACATGCACATATTGTTTAAAAATTATAATTACATTTTACAGTCTGCTTCTTTTTCACTTGGCTAAGATTTAAAAGTTAGTATGGGGTATTATTTTAAATAATCACAACTTCTGTGCTCCAGTGAAATTAATTCATCATTGACATGGAGTACAATGCATACAAAATAAAGAGGTGCTATGCTAAGTATGCTCAAATCCTTAATACATTAGATTGCCTAATAAATCAAAATGCCAAAAAATGAAAGGTTTGGATAGAAGTGTGTAACTTGTGCACAACAATTTGAATATGTTAAAACAATGCCCAGCTTCAGCAAGAGCAATTTACACTTCATTGTTATTTACACCATTTTCCCAGAAGCCTGGATTTTTTAGACAAATTGTGACTCAAACGCATGTGTGCATCAAAGGTCATCACCATGCTCTCCTTTTTCTCTTTCACAGCCTCACATGCTCACTTGCCTACGAAGAGTTCTGAAGGATATCAGTTACAGTATTAAACTAGCCTTGCACTCGTTTTAAAAACAGTCACTTTTTAAGCAGTGCTTTACTCCAAACACTTCTGGAGATTAAGTATTGGAAGCTAAGCAAACCTGCTTCAAGACGAAAAGCTTCCTTTTGGCTCTGAGGAGAGACCATAAAGAACATTAATAACTCATACATAACCTCTGCATAATCGTAATAGTTTATCTTTAAATAAATGCATTTGAAAGTAACTCACAAGGAACTAGACTGCTTTAGGGAAAAATCACATTTACAAAATTTACAATAAAAAACTGGGACTGGGAAAAATAAGGGACTGTATAAAAGAAAGACGGTGTCACATTTTGCTTTCCAAGGATTAAGATTATGAGGAATAGAACTAACGCTATTATTTTATTAAAAATACATTCACATGTGTAAATCCAGTATAACATCTAACAATAAATAATAATACATATATACATGAATATGGTGTTTAATAGATCTTTATTAAAAAAAATATATGCAACTGACATTTCCACAGTTAGTTACATTTGATCACAATAATGTATACAAAGCACATAAGGCTTCACTTTACATTTTCCCTCAGCAATAACTACACACAAATAGAATTCATAGTTAATTTATCACAAAAAATAATGTTTAGAAATGCATTATCAGTTGGATTTAAATTCCTTAAGTTGTGAGTGTATTTAAGTGCTTTAAATTTTGAATTATAAAGCTGATTTTTGGGACAGGCTAATTTTATTACCAAGAAATACAAATCAAGTGCATACACAATACACATTCAAGAAAGGTTTTGAAATGTATATTACATACATTTTATGAATTTGATTTTCTGATTACGTCAGTTAACCATGTCTGATGTATTCGTTTATATTTGAGAAAATTGTGGAGCTTAAATTATTTAAATTTCCTTTAAATGAAATTACAATAGGTAGTGAAACCATGTGTTTATTTATTTGGATTTATAATTTTTAAAATAGGACAACACAGTTAATTCCACAAAAGCATACATTTACAAATGTAACATTCAATTTAAGCTTCATTTTGTAGCTGATTAGCTCTTTCACAGCAATGACCTTAAAAGGTCTAAAACATTACAACAGATGTAATACCAGTGAAAATTAATAAACAAAAGACTGCATTAGTAAATAGAGTCTTGCATTTCTCATGTCATGCAAAAAAATTGTTAATAAGAAGATATGATAAAAATAGTGTAAATCATGTGCTAAGATATAATATATTTTTGAAGGAAAAAAAAACAGGTTTCTCCTCTCCCTCTCTGCTGCAATATTCTGCAAAATGCTTGTCTAGAAAATCTTTGTCTCCCTCTTGTAGGTGTGTTCTTCGCTTT
>NC_142713.1:38249614-38322114 GCF_055471065.1 Atractosteus spatula | reverse complement strand
AAAAAAATTATCAGCAGCCCGCAATAAAAGGTGACATTAATATGGTGTGAAGATGAAAATGAATGGATGGAATTGCGGGTTTATTACCTGAAGGTGAAGAGTGTCAAACTGGCCAGAGGAAAAAGCTGTTGGTGTTTGCAGTAAGAACTTGCTCATGTCACTGAGAAAAGTGCAGCTATCTGTGTCATCACTCCAACTGTGTTTATAGTGGCTTGCATCATAAACAAGCTCTTCTCCCCTCATAGCTTGTTCATGCATACTTAAATCACCTTGCCCATTAAAAATGTCTCTCCTGACAATTATTCTATCATTTTCAGTTGTCATCGGGCAATTACTGTAGCCCTAGGATGGGCCCAATAGGATCCCAGGCTGTGAAGCTGCTTTCTGAGGCAGACAGAGTGAAAAGTGCAGAAAATGGGAATTTATAGCCTAGACAGGCTACCTTTTCTCCTGACATACAAGAAATAATTAGACTATCATACCTATCTGATGAAATATAATGCAATTATTTGAAAACACTACTTATCATTTCATTCACATTTTATTGCCTGAAATACGTTACAATTATTCCATGGTCTCTGATCTGAAAATGACCTTCAATTCATTTTTTTCTGCTTATGCGCATACAAATCGGCGGTCTTCTAACATCAGCTGAGCTCGAACTTCTCTAATATCTGTACAAGCTTGCCAGACGACTTTCTCTGGTAGCTCAAAATAAACATCTGCTCCTCGCTGCAGCACTCAGACACCCGAACGTGTGATCTGAACTCCCGTTTAAAAACTTGCATCCTGACTCACGCCAGAGGGATTTACAAAAAACAGCATGACCTGCTACTCAGAATGAAAAAGCAAGGACATCTATTTATGCTGCCTAAGACAGGTATTTCTGCTTTTTTCCCTCTTTTTTTTAAAAAAAAAAAACAGTTTTGCTTTTTTAGTTTATTAGAGAAATTTAAATTACATTTGTGGTCAGGCAAGCACACTGTAGCCTTTGAGTAGTATGAATGTGTTGAGTACTAGAAACAAGTAATCAAATTTGTCTACTTAACCAGAAAAGCAGCTACAACACGGTACAGTACATACACAAACACTGAAACACTCACACACATGCTTTTTTACATAGCTTTCTTTTCTAAAAAAAAGTAACCTACCTTTGGAAAAATGATAGAGAAAACCAATCCCCACTGTTACAGTCATTTGAAGATTTTCTTACAAGCTTTACAGCGTTAAGTGTCTTTAAAAAATGCCACTGGTAGAAAACAGCATTAGAAGGAAAAACTCAGAAGCTAGCTAACTGTCAAAGCCATTATCAAGCAACTATTTACAGCAGTATTTACACTACTGTGAGTGCACCTCTGCCCGATCACGTCCCAGACTGATGGCATTTTGTGCTGGTAATTAAAACAAATCAAGCAGCTCTCTGATTGTTTTGGCGTCCAAGGACAATCATACACAAAATCAGCATTTAATCACTAGGGTATGTCTTTGGTGTGCAACGTGAGGGGTGACAAAGGTTCAAGCCTGAACCGGCATGCGTACCATAATCTTCCTAAAGTAAGTGCTTCAGTTTCTCAGGAAAACACCAGTCTAAATCTCTCAGCCTTCTGTGAGCTTTCAAGTCTCTGATAAATATGCGTCCTGCTTCCCTTATTAGGGAAAGCTTGCAATAATATACTCTAGGTCTGGTGAAACTCTACAGCTCTGCAATCTACAGAGGAAGTATTTGACAAGAAAACAAGCAAAACCAAAGGCAAGCATTTCACAGCCTCCAAATCAGATAAACCAAAGAGAGGAAAAAATCTTCAATTTACTTCAAAACCACTTCACAATGACAATTTGTCTCAACAGATGTTAATCGAGCTTCAGTCTTTTGAACACTAGATACCATCAATTACTAACCTTAATTAGAATCACAGAACTCCAGTTTCTCTGCCAGCATATTCTGAGGATGATGTATTAAGATATATACAGTAATGTAAACAATACATAGTTGCAATGAAATGGAAAATTTTCTGCTAATGGTGTTTGTCAATCCTTTGTCAATTTTTCTGCCTGCCACAGATGTTTTTCTTAGCTGCTTCACAAAACAGGAATCAACTAGCAGAGAAGAAAGACTTTCTCTCCCCCAGGAAAAGAGTACAAAGCCAAGTCTGTACACAGCAGATGCAAAAGAAAGTCCATCTGCTACCAGCTCACAACACCACATGGAGTTCTAAGATTTAATACTGTGGCTAGCCTGGCTGTGTTTGTGTAGACACCATCAGAATAAAAGGAGGGAACTTCCTAACCACAAAAGGATAAATACATCACAAAAGTTGTAGTGTGTATACAGAAATATAACGCACAGATAAATGAGTACATGTACATTCACACAAATGTGCATGTTTTAAGGAAGCAATTGCACCTTCTCCAAGAGTTTTAGCAAAAGCACAAAACAGCTTTATTTTTTTTTTAAAAAGGCACAAACTCATGGCAGCACTACTTGAGCTTGCAGCTCCAAGCTGCGTTCTGGCACGATTAAGCAGGCTTTTAACAGCACATTATCTCCAACTTCTATTGAAGCATGTTTTAGCTACACATCACATCATTTTTACAATATGTAATGTCAAAGTCCTGCCACTCATTTATTCTTATTTGTTGGTCAGATGAGTAACATCTGCCTCTACTTTGCAACATATATAAATAGTAAAAAGAGGAGGGGAAGTTGCATAAAGAAGTACTTAAAATAACTGCTTCTAATAGCTTCTAATGCAGACATTTTAGGTGAGTAATTACAGCAATTCTGCATTTCACCTTCAACCCCTGGGGCAACTCAATTCCCTCACCTCCTCTGAAATCAGTTACTAGTGGCTATACAAAAACCCATGTCACTATGCAAAAGTTTTCAGTGTTTCTAAAATTCCTAACATTTACCTCACTGAAATAAAATCTGACTGAAACACTCTTACTTATAGCAACTATGACAGGAAAAAAATGCAATCAATTCACAAAAATGCAAGAATATAAACATTTTCTTTTGTTCAGCTTCACAGTATTCACAATGAAAAACATATGGGGGCACCCATTAGTAAAATGACAAAGTTCATCACACAACAGTTTATGATTTTCCCCAAGTGGGCTACTATATTACCTCACATATCAAATAAAATTAGTAAAACCTGTCACTAAGACGCAGAAAAAAATGTTGAATCAAATCATTTTATTCCACTTTCAGCATCCCAAAACTGCGTTTTCCATTTTAACCCAAGTTTACATACTGTATTGTCTTATGCTCAATACCTTGCAAAAACAATGAGACGACTTTCTGCTCTCTGGGAAAAACAAACCATAGTGTTCATCATCATGAAACTCAAGGAAATGTTCATGCCTGTTTCCATTGTGACAATATGCTTCTCTGCGATTCAGTGTTGTCAACCTCTAAGTTAAAATGTAAAATTGTAATACAATTATGTATATGCAATTGTTTTTTTTTTTTATTGTCATACCTTTAATTTAAAACAACAAGAAAAAAAGCTTACCAAAAGAGCCCTGTTTTTACAGGCAATTTATGTGTAACCTGTGCAAAAATGTACTTCTGTTTCTTAACTGTGATTTAGTCCTTTTTTCTGCAGGGCTTTGGACTTCCAAGGTCAACAAGGACAAACAATACCACTAGTGTCTCTTTGCAAAAAAAGGAGGGGGGTTCTGTCTGCAAGCAATAGTATCATTTCCATAGCAACCCTCTAACTATTAATTTTCAATTAAAGCAGACACAAAGCGGACAGCCCCAGGCCAGCCGACAGTGTCAAGAGCCCATCTCCATGTTCAACAGTTCCAAGCAGCTCACAAGCTATAACTGCCTCTGCCACCAGGCTGTATCAGTGCTACATCAAGTTTGGGTTGTTAAATGGGAGTTAACCTTTGCTTTCTACCTTAATAAATCACAACGCATTTTTCAACTCTTTATTTTTTTTTATCCCAAACAATGCTACGTTAAAAAACACATTAATCAGAGGATCGACTTCACTCTCCAAAGTGGAACTGCCAACATGTTTAGCCCTTGTGTCACTGGCAGTTGGTGTTGTCCCCAATGCTGAAATATTTTTGTCATTTTGTTGTATAATAAAATAGTGTCGTTGTTTTTTTCTGGTCATTCTGTCATTTTACAGTTTTTACTGTACAGCCTGTCTATACTTCGTAAAACAAAAAAATGCGGCAACCTAAAAATGCACCACGCATCTTTTCAACTAGAACACACTGAAAACCCACACTGAAAATAAATTTTTAAATACCACATTCTAATGTATTATGTAGGTGGCAACATCCAAAATCACAGTTTATTATTATAATATTTCAAACACGTTTATGGTCTATTGTTACAATTTCTTTAGGTACTCAAAACCACTGTCTCTCAGTACAGATGGAAAAAACAGCTTATGCTAAGTCATGTCAAACAGAAGTTCAGCGGCATGACAAAAACCCACACAAGGTAATGGAACGGCTGAAAGTTACCACTTCACTACATTTCTGGATTCTTTTTACGAGCATTTTCACATCAAATCTGCAGGTGAAATCACCTGTCCCATCTGGCGTCATGTGCTTCAACAGCCCAGGTAGCGTAATTTCACCTAGAGACATCTGATGGGCTTAGTGTAAGTGCATTTCTGTTACAAAAGTGTTGAGATTGTTATTTTTCTATTTTACATTCTCCATACCAACAGACTACATATGTATTTAGATGAATGTATACAGTGTGTCTGTGTTTGAAAGAGGAAATTTATAAAATAATACCACAGCTCTCATCACATGCCATGCATTATTAGCCAATAAAACAAAACACACTTCACTAGGACTTCATTCCCTATGCACAGAGTGGCTTTGTGATAAAAAGAAAACTTTCTTTCAAAATAAGGTCAACAAGCCAAAAGATATTCTCTTTGCTTGACTGTTAAGAAGACTAGTGAACTAATTCAAGTGGAGACATCACCCAGGATGTTACCGTAATTTGTTTAGGCAGTGTTGGAGATAAAAAACACACATTTTAAGACACTACTGAACGAACAAGCAGTTTTCCTAAAATACAAAAAAGAGTGCACGACATACATGATAGGTCACAACAGCCCTGAGTGTGTGGTGGTTTGTGGCGAACAATGAATGGCAGAAGAGCAGCACAGAGGTTAAGCAGAAGAAGCCCTTAGATCACTAGTCTCCTGTACTGACCATACTGATCTGTAAGTGTTTTATATGATTCAACATCTCAAAAGAATCACCATAAGCATCCGAACTGTTCACTTTGTATCCTGAGTAATCTGGAGAAACCCATTCCTTCTTTCCTTTGCCCATCTGCAGTCCACTTAACAGACACTACTGTACGTCTTCTGAAGAATGTGTATGTAGCCTGTTGTTCATTTTTATTAAATTTTCTTCTCTCCTTATGCAAAGTTTTTTATATGTCATCTTTGCAAGACAAAAAGACTATGAAATATGTATTTTTCATTACAGTCTTAACAATGCCTAACAATGGTAAGCTGTTTTTTAAATATGTAAAACGTTTCAGGGTTTTGATAAAAAATTAACATTCAGGGGAAAAAAGAACAAATATTAACTGTGCTGTCCACCCTTGATGAACGCAACACAATATACAGTTGGATTTAGGAACATTAAACATTTTATAAAAGAGAGTTGATAAAAACCTTACACTATCAGCTCTAACATTTTTAAATGCCATATTTGTAATTTTGAAGCAGTAGTTAAATGTCTTTATACCTATGAGTTGTATATGGCACTTCTCCCCTACTATCAATTATTAATAATACTAATTAAAATATTTGAATCAAATGACTTCTATCGAACAGTCCAGTATTGTCAAATTTCTGAATATTTGTATTCTAAACACAGTCATAGATTTTTGCACTGAAACAAAAGAGTAACAGACAATGAGCCTCAATGACAGCTTGATAATGATTCATTAAGGTTAACTAGAATTCAATATCTGCTGTTGTTGATCACAAGATCAATCAGGACTATACAGAAATGAATAACTGAATGTAAAAAAATAAGCATTTTTCTTTGAGAAAAGGGAAATTGTATGCTAATGGAACGGAATAAAAGGATAAAATTATATAATTCATGCATGTGTTTTAAGTAAGAACAATAAGGCCATAAATTATGAGAGAAACAAAACAGCAATCTAAACTTGTTAGATATTTTAGAAAAGCTTAGTGAGAGTCTAGTGTAGTGAGAAGGATTGTGGCAGGAGCTATTTTCATGCATTAATGGCATTAGAATTTATCTTCCAATTATCATGCAATTACAAAAAATAATCAGACTATAATTTACTTATGATTTCTGTGATAGTCATTAAATACATTATAAGAAAATAACATCAGTGGCTTGTAATAGAGAAATGGGATACTAAGAGCAGACTGACTGCTTCTCTTCAACAGTCATCTACAAAATAAATCAGCTTCCTTAAAAATGTACTTGTGCAATTATAACCAGTAATCCATATTTAATTTACTATTTTGTAAATGTAAGTGAATGAAGAAAAATTCAACAAGTCACTAACTTTGCAAGCAAATTGAAAATGTTATGTGTTGCCCAGAATCTACATATGTCATTTAAGGCGTAAAACATATTTCACAGAATGCTTTTTAGTAACAATTTAAAAATCTGATTTCAAATAAAAAAAACACATATACATATGCATATTACATGTACATTTTAAAATGTGCAGATTACTGGTATCCATTCTGTTATGCCGAAATAATGTGTGATAAAATCCCCACTAAAATGACCTATAATGTCAAAATTCCTTTTCATAGATTTTCCCCTGGATGACAAGAAATTGATAAAAATGTCAGAGCAGAGCTTCCTATTAGCAGCTACATTATAAAATATTCTTCATTGTTTTCTGAATCATGTTTGATGTACCGTTTCCTGAGCAGGAGACGTACAAAATCAAAACTACTGCTTATTCACTGCATTCCTCTTAAGTGTTTAAATACAAATTAAATGACTAATGGATAAAATTCACGAACTGGTCGATGCATTTATTCCTCCAGTAACTCTTGATATATTCCTTCCAAGTGCTTCCTGGTTGTGAACTTGGCTCAGTGCCCAACAGGACATCCCTGAGTGTTTGCCTGCCTCAGTGTACAGTAAATATACCAAACAAACAAATTCAAGAGGACCAGCAGCCATCCCTCAAAGTACTTATTTAGCCAATAGACAATACGTTAGCATATACACAAGACAAATTTACATAAACCTTTTGGAGGAGACACCTAAAACTCGCCATAAATGTTCTAGTTGTATTAATTTAGTAACCCTGGTATGTGTGGAAAAGGGTCAGGCACCAGCAGACATAGTTCTGTGCACAGTGTTTGGAATCGTGCTATTTTTCCTTTGACATTAAATTCAGTGTCATTTTCTAGTAAAAATAAGGATACCAGTTGTACATGACACAACTGTTCAGTGCAGAACTGTATAAGGTTATTGGATAAGCCTGGAATAGCTACGTCGGCAAAAAATACACACAAAACTAAAAATGAACTTTATTGATTACAGAGTATAAATTATACTGAAATTAGAATATGGTCACACAATATTAGACTGTATTCACATTTGGTCTCCTGTAAACAAGACATGGCATTACATTTCTTCTAGGCCGCATTCTGCACGTGAAAATAAATCTAAATGCGTAGGTGAAATACAACCCTTCCACAGCCCCGCTCCCCACCTTCCCCCATCTCAGGGATATGCTGCTTTACAAAGTCAATGTACAAACAACTTTTGCAAAAGCAAGAATGTCACAAGGTGACAATCCGTGACACAAAGGATTTCACGTTCCACAGGACATCTCGATAATTGAATTATGAATCTCATTCTAAACATGGTGGCAGGGTAGCTTAGCACAGTACCGAAATGCACAAGCCATCGGCTGTACTGCATCTTGACATTAGAAAGTTCTGAATGCAAATGCTGAACTGCTGGAGAGCTCAGCGCAGCTGGACATGTGTTACAAGACTATTTTGTTTCAAGAGTTGGCTGAGAACCACAAAAAGGTGAATTACATGCATCTGCTACAGGTAAATCTGAGGAACCAAACTGCAGCCTTGGGTCTCCCCAGCAGTAAATACAGCAATGCTAAACGACAACAGTGTTTTCAATAAAGCATGCTGAGATTTTGCAATGTACATCCAACTGTCACTAATACACTAAATGTGGAAATCTAGGTCCTTCAGACCCATTGTTTTACATGTTTGAAATCTTCAAATTTTAAATAGATTGAACTCTGAAGAGTGAGGTGGCCTGTCAAGATCATTTATTTTATTTGTCGTCAATCACTTCAAAAAATCAGAAACTTTCAATTGGATTGAGGTCTGGAGATTGACATTGCCAAGTGAGAATGGTATGTTGTTTGCAAAGAATGTTTTTACTTAAAACACTTCTTTGTCAATTTGGATGCATGCTTTGGATCACTGGCATGCTGGAATGTTTATTTTTGGTCAAGCCTGACATTTAATTGTTATTTCAACTTGCGTTTCACTTATTTTACTCAAAAGATAATGCTAATGAGCAAGTCCATAAATCTCAGTTTCAAATTTATCTGACCGTAAGACCTGCTTCCAGTCATTCAGACGTAGTTTTGTAAATTCAAATGACCTTATTTATTGGTTCACCCTCAAAAGATGCTTCAAATAGTAGTTTTTGATACTTGCAATTTTATATTGAAACTCTCCCACTGATGCCTATGTATTTTCAGTTGCCTTTAAACCAATTGTCTTAACTGCCCTGTGGTGGCAAGATACAATTGCATCCTCCGCCTAGCAGGATTGCCATTGAATCCGTAGCCTAAACTACTTAACAATGAACACTACTGTACAATGTGGTAGATTCAGCTTTTTGAGGATTCTTTCATAGCTGTCTCACAACTTATGGAGGCCAGTGGCCATTTGTCTGCAGTCTTTTGTAGAGCCCTCTGGCCTTAACCAAGAATACACATTCTACTACTGAAAGTTTATGTGTTACCTGCTTTTATACTCCAGGGGAAACAAAAAACACTTTAAAGACTTGATATAGTTTCTAGAAACTTTCTGCTTCCAAAAATCAGTTAGTCTTGTGAATTAATAAATCTCCCTTTTTTCTGTAATTCAGTTTTAACAATATGGTTTTGCTCTGTGCAACACTATTATTATTAAAGTACAACACTTACTTTTTTCTAAGGATGTAACTGAGTCATATAATATTTGCTCCAGTTTTGTCTGTGGTGTAAATAAATCTGGGAGGCACTACATATATGTACACAATGTAAGAAATACCCGGCATATCAACTATTTGCCATTCTCTCCCAGTACATTAAATACCAACAGTAGACACAAAAAAACAACAGAATACAAAACACTGACTCTTTGCAGCACTAAGAGATGCATCTATATCCCGAAATACAAACTGATTTGCAAATAGATCTGAATGCAGTTTTAATACATTTATTGAAGACATTACACTTATATAATGATTTAAACATTGGATAATACCCAGTCTCTGAAGCATGCTTATTACTCTCTTCGTCTTTTCTAGAGATTGGGAACAATTTAATGTGATATCTGTCAATTAGTAAGCTGTTTATTTTATGTGGGAACTCTCACTTGTGCATTTAGCCTAACAAAGCTGCATCTAGTCAATTCAGTCATGTAGTGACAGATGCATGTTTTCAGCCTTTTGAAAAACAGTGTCGGGTTATCAAGCACTTATATTTTCTGAAAAGTGTGGAATTTGCATCTCGGCTCACTGTAAAGACCCCGGAACTGTCAAAGGAGAATGACGGAATGCACCCTGGATCCTGCGACTCAACCCACCATTCAAGCCATTCATCTTTTGACTCGCTACAAGCTCTGCAGCGGCTTACAGGAGATTCAGTGCCAACAGGAGTAGTGTGTCCTTCACAGAAGTCACCAAAAGCCTGGAGGTGCTCAGGCAGTGGCAGGGCTCTCTTTTCACTTGAAGTCTTAAAAGCCCTGGCCGACTAATCCCATCCCTACCTCCCATGGTGCTAAGCCAACTGTGAGCCCCTACTTGGGAATCCCAGTCACAGTGGACTAGTGACATGCCTCAGGCTCAAATCTGCACTGTCTGCATCACAGAGACCAGTCTTCACTTCCAACAAGCTTTGTTACCATTTGACCAATTCAAATGTTGTTCTAGAATTTGAATAAAATGTTACATTTCTAAGTGCTCTAAATTTATTAATAGTTTTAAACAATCAAATTAACAACCCCTTTAGATTAAATGTGCAGCAAAAAAATTAAATCCTATCAAGTCTAATTATAATTGAAATAAATTCTTAGTCTTGGATAACTCGGAATAATAAAAGTCATTTTGTAACTTGGATCACCAGACAACGAAATCCTGCAGTACTATTGATGAGTGGAGCCATATTTCCACTTCTATCCCACATACCTTTTCAGTAAGCAAAATGAGAGGTCAAGAGGCTATGGTTTCCCAGGAAACAGTCAAGTGCATAGCAACAGCTTCTTCTCCCTTCTTTACTGCTCTCGTGACATGAGATAATCTTTTTCCATTCATTTTCCAAATGTAACTCACACTAAACTTTTTTTCCCCAAGACTGAAACTTAATGTGTTTAGATTGTTTTTCCCCTCATTTAGAAAAGTTATATTCCCTTGAATCTTTCTTTCTACCCAAAACAGACAATGTTTTTTGCAGCTTCAGGAAAGACACTAACAATGCTAAGTACATTCCTGACAGCCTCTGACTCTGTCAAAAGGAATTTACTATGAACACCACGAAACACCTGGTGTGGTATAGTGTAAAGACATATTGCTAGTGCATATCAACATAAGAATTACTTTAAGATTTATTCTGGTTACAACCCTTTCAAAACATTCAACACACACAATTAGCACAATTTTTTGTAAAAATGAAATGTTATGTAGTATATACAGTATTGACACACTATTATGTGTGAGTTATACATGTGGAATACGCAGGTATATATATAACTCACCAGCTGAAGGCATATACTGTAGATATACAGGTAAGGTAGTGTTACATTTGTAGAGTTTGAAATATATGGTGAAAAACTATGGCTTCTGCAAAGGTAATTTTAAATGACTAGTGCATAGAAATGAAGTTTAAGCTAATGAAGCTACCCCTATCAATAGGTGCCAGTCCACCCTCATGTTCCTCACGTGTAAGAGTGAAGGAAAAGTTTGTGACACATGTGCTCTTCAGAACAGAGACGGTTGAGAAAGAAAACAAACTCTCCCAAAACTGATATCGAGTTTCTCATACACTTTCAACTTCAGAGGTGATAAACCACTGTGAACTTTGATTGTCTCCCTGCAGGTACAGAGCAAAACATTTAAGAATATTAGTGCTTGTAATGATCCTAATGGGCATGTGGATTCTCACAAAGCATTGGTGAAGGAAACAAAACACGCCAAAATAACAAAGGGCAAGAAACTTTTTCACAGTGATAATCAAATCTAATTTTTATACATTTAAGTAATGTAACTACAAGTGTACAAGAGCCACGGTAACACATGGGGCTGGATCAAGACAAACTGACAGGTAGATGCAGGTTGGGATCTGACATGCTATTGGCACACATATCTTAGTCTGGCACAAGGACCAGATACGAACATAGGGCTTGTCAAACACTGTGAATGAACTGGTGGAAGTGTAACTATGGGCACATATTATCAACACTGATCTGTGCATAAAGCAAAGGACTTCTATGATTCTGTCTTACAATATTTTCTTCATTTTTGGATTTGTGCATTTTACAGTTGTTTGCATATTTAAACTTATTTGCACTCTTTCCTTCTTATTTTAATAAATATTTCTAATACTGTGCCTCTGGTGAAAAAATCCAGTCCATTATTAAACAATGAAAGACAGAAGAAGCACAACCTTGTCCCACCAGGTATGAAAGGTTGGAAGATACTTTGAACGTACTCATTTATTTCAGATTGAAAAAAGGTAGAATTTTAGAAGACCAGTTGATGGTACCTCTAAAATGATATGATCTAGATATGAAGGCAAAATAAGTCAGCCTAAAGTATTTCTACTTGTAACTGAACTGCTAACCTAAATTTCGGTAACATGCTTCTCAAGAACGTAAACATTAAAATACAGAGTGGGAAAATGTCACATCGAGAAGGGGTGAGAGCACTAGTACAGATACATTGCCCTCGAGATTTATTCATACCCCTATTAAAAATAAGTCAGAAAAACATAACAAAAAACTGGACAATGTTCCTAGCTTGCAAAAAAACTGAAAAGGGTAACATTGCAATCTTAGTAGCAATGCACAATTATTTATCATAGATAATTTTAGTTCAGAAAACACAAGGGTCACCCCCCTACACACCTCTGCAGTTAGCATTTTGTAAATCCTCCTCTGGCAGGGATTACACTATCAATATGACTTGTGTAGTGTGCTATGGGCTTCTGGCACTTCTGAGGGGAGATTTCTGACCGATCCTACAAGTCAAATTACTCCAGGTCATTCAGACACTTTGGTTTCAATTTTTGAACTACCTTCTTGAGTCTGAATGACATACTTTCAAACAGAATGAACTCTATAGTTTGGGATGCCCTGGCAAGATCATTTATTTAATTTTAGTTAAGTACTTCTTTATTAATTTTGATGCATTCTTTGGATCAAAGTCACACTACAATATCAATTTTAGTCAAGCTTGGGCTTATTGGCAGAGGGACCTATGGACAAAATGTCTTTGAACGTGTTAGTTCATGATTCCCCCTATCTTAACATGGGCATCCAGGACCCATACATGCAAAATAAGTGTAACATATCATAGACTCCCTAAACATTTCAAAACAGACACGAGTGTTCTTCATCCTATAATGTTCTTTAGCTGCATTATTACTGGAAATATTTTTACCTTGTTCTATACTTACCTTGTGCATTATACTCACTTTTCTTCAGTAGATATTGTTCTCTTTCAAACACTTTATAAAGTATTTCTCCTCTTCTTGGTTTAATTTTGAGTCTCGGCATTCCTGGCTTATGATTTACTTAACTCACTAGAACAATCTGTTCTGTGCTTCAAGCAGAATATATCTTTAAGCTTTGGTCATCCATCTTCTACTGATTCTATACCTATCCTGTCACATAATCGTCATACTTCAATGACACTTTATAGTCTAATTTTCTGAAATTGTAAATCTTTGTTTTAAACTTTTACAGTTTCAAAATAATTGTAGTCTTTAGGTCTTGTATTGAGTTGCTGCACATTAACTTAAAATTTAAGACATGAATAAACTTGGGATTTGAACAGTTTTTTTTACCAGTTTGTGTACAAATAGGACTAAACTTTGACTCCTTTTCCAAATCTTCTAAAACCTTTACTTAATTTCCAATCCAATTCAAACAGAATAAAGTACTGGTTAATACCATCATTGTTTCCATATTAACTGGAAGTGTTTTTATTTTCTTTAATAGAGTTGCACAGAAAGCAAAAAATGCAGTAGGCAGAAGATCACCTTTAGATATAATGTTATCCTATCAGTTCCTGGTGATTCTAAAATTTGAACCACCACGTATATGACCACATGGTTACACATACAAGTTTGTTTTCTTATATTTGTGTTGACTTACAATTAAAATAGTATGGAAGACATTTACTATTCTATAACACAATAAAATGAAACTCCAGACAATATAGAAACCCAAAACAAATAGTTCAGAGGGTTTTACAGAATTTTATAAGACAGCACTATAACTAATGTAATTTACATTGTGTGGCATCCACTCATCAATTTTTCAGGAATTACTATCTTTGTGAGGCGATTACATACATACTGGCGCAAATCAATAAACTGATGCAATTAGTGAAGAGTGTGAAGAAAATTAAAAATGAACATTATAAAAACTTAGAATGTAAAATTCTGATTTTACATAGTACAATTTTACTGAGAATATTGGTTTAATGGAATGGGATTGACTCGATTGTAAACAGTTTCACATACTGTGGCAGTGGCTGCTTCTCTCAACCACATGAAATCACTTGAACTCACACTTCCCTGTTCAATCATCTACATATTTAATTCACATGGCCTCCAAAAGGCAATGTCTAAATATTACATCTTCACCGCCACCAACAAAGAAACAGGTTTCCCTTACAGCGGGCGTGAAAATGAAAATACCATGTCATTTGATTGTAAGTGAAGAGGCAAGAAAATTCCTAACAGAATATGGTATAAGATCCACTGCCCTGTACACCTTAAAGGCTTAGAAGGAGCAAATAATGAAGCTCTACGGTAAAACCAAATCCAAAGAAGTGGATTTGCCAAACTGTCCAACATTTCGAATACGCAAGGCAAGCGATGAACACAGAATTAGGCAACGCAGAGAAGCCAAGCCACTCTCTGGACCTCCATTACTGCAATTATGTAGTCATTTACAGTAGGCTATGTATTTGTTAATGAAGGAAAACCACAAGCCTACAAGTGCCATTTTTAGAATCCTGTTCATATCTTTGTGTATGTTACTATATTCTAAGGTTGAACTACACAGTAACAGTTTTAGGGAAATCCTTTTTTACAGAATGAACTCAGCCAGCTGTCCTATACTCATAAAGCATCCTCCTGAGTAATGTACAACATGAAAGGGCTCAACTTGGTATTCTGCTACAGAATAGTATTTCAAATACAAGTTTGATTCCAGCTTTCTAGAAACTGAAATGCATATTTCACTGAATACAGTGGAAACAACAGCCCTCTCTGATTGCAGTATTTTACCAGAGTCTGGTTGATCTAACACAGTAATTCTTCGCTAGGTTTGAGACTACAAACATATAAAAAACTGACACATGAATAGAAGCATGCTAAGCACTGGCACTGCACTGACAGCATAATAAACACTTAGTTTTAAAACCTTCAGTGAAGTTGCTGAAAAACTAACAGCATACAACCTGGATCATTCAGAAGGGAAAACATGAGTGCAGTTAGGATGCGAATACCCTCTCATAGTGTATCCCAAGGTTTTATAATGAATGCAAATCCAAATTGTAACAATACAAATACTGTGCAAAAGAAAACAGGGGAATACATTTGCATGCATCCTAAAATGAAACAAAAATTAGTTCCCATTATAACATTAAAGTGTAAATGGTAAGTGCCAATATATCAGTAAATACAATAGGAGATTTGTAGTATGGCAGGTTTCAAACTGCAACTTCAATCAATGAAGAACGGGTAAACCAAATTACAGAATAAATTTAACAGAAAAACGTTGAACATTTACAATATAAATGGCATGCTCTTTGCAACCTGTTTTTTCTTTTTTTTCCGCTTAACTGTTTTCTTATGGGTTTATACAGCTTCATTATATTAATTGCATTCATTTTCTGATTTCAGTATTTTCATCTCTTCAACAAAGCAAAACTATTCTGTTGACACATTATATAAATGTTTATGATTCTTTTAATTTATTGTCACTTTGTATGTGATACTATTGATTAAAACATGCGATTAAGTGTCAATAGTCATATACATTACTGTTAATCCACATGCTTATGTGTAAATTGTAGTAATTAAATGACTAACTGATATGATTAACTTACTGCAGTGGGATGGTTGTTTAATGAATGGCTTTAGAAGGAGCTATATTTCTATATATAGCTATATAAAATAACAGAAGACAACAGTTTTCAAAACCACATATTAAAGATTATTATTATTAATTAAGATTATTAAGATCACTTTACTTACCATATACAATTTCTTGTATTAGTCATTTGTTAATAAATTATTATGTTAAATTGTTAATAAAAATTTTAAATGCCGAGCAATGCTGCTTTGAACATAATGCTGGGATTCAATGTTACACGACTTACACTGTTAAACAATTAATGCAATACTTTTTGACATCTGAATGTAAGAGCAAAACTATGCTGAATGGGTCTACTTATCAACCCTGCAACTATGTTAAATTAAATGTTGGTATTGGATTCAAAGCATTTAGGCCAGGACTATTGGTCTTGCAACCAAGTCTTGCATTTGAACCTCATCATTGTAATGCTGTGAAGTGCGTTTTTCATCTTTGTAATATTGCTCATATCTATTCATATCTCTCTTAATCTGATGACGATAGGCTTTAATACATGTTCCGAATTCAGATGTTTGGACATGAACTAAAACTAAAATACAGAAGACCATGCATCTGAAAGCTTAACTTGAAGTTTACCCTTAAGGGTTTGAATGGTTTGGGTTTTGTTAGTTGTTATCTCTCTGTACACCTAGATGTCATTTGTGCTTTTGGACTCTGGCCTTCTTATAGTTCCCAAAACTAGGCACAGAACCCTGGGAAACAGAGCATTCAGTTCTACAGCTCCAAAGCTGTTGAATGATCTTCTAACCTGTGTTAAATCTTGCATGTCAGTCAGCACTTCATTCCTTAAAATTGTATTTATACACTAGCCAAAATTAACGTTTATTTTTTTCTATGAAACAATATGAATAAATACATAATCCTGTAAAGAAAAAATACTGAAAGACAGATTACCGATTCCTACCACTAATACCTTTCACAGGTTTTCATTCTTTTAAAAGGTAATCCAACAATGGCTTTACATTTTAAAGACCGCATTTCAGAAAGAAATGCACCTTGTATTTTGTGTCTGCAAACAGAATGCTAGACAGCAGGTCTTTAAGCACTTCTTTAAGAAATATTGTATCTGATCTGAAAAATATTCAGATATTCAGTACCATTGAAATGCATTTGTAAGATCACACCTGCAGACACAACTATAATTTAAAATACTGTCCATTTTTATTTGACTGACAAGATGACTTTAAGGAAACCAAAGATTACAAAAAATGGGACATAAAACTGCTACAGAATTAAAGAATCAAATATGCGGGTGATTATTAAAGAAATCAAAAGAAGACTGAAAAATAAGCTAAAGCCACTTTATAACAAAGGTTTGTAGATTTATTCCTTTTTAAACCTAATGATATGTGCTCATTAAAAAGATTCTAAACACTGAAATACCACGAACAGCAGGGAATTTAAGTATATATTAGAAAAAAATAAAAGGGTAAAAATGACTGAAGTCAGACAGTTCAAGCTGACCAGGCACTTCAAATGGAAAAACAGAAGAATGTGACAGACACTCCAGGTTAAATTAGCTTCTGTGCTTTTCCTTAAATGTGTGTTACTTCAAAAAATTATTTGAATTAGGCAACTTGATGAAATCAAAGACTTGAATGTGAGTAAATTTAAACAAGCAAGTACACTTCACAGCAGTTTACCCATTATACGGCAGATTGTATGGAGATGAAAGCATACTTTATGGCAAAAAAGGCCAAGCTGGTCAGTGTTTTTCTGCTTGCAAATAAGGGCCAGGATTTAAAATGGATACACAGAGAAAGCAATACTTTATGTCAATACAGCCAGGCATTTGAGTACTGTAAGGAAGAGTCAACTTCTACTTTGTGATTTATACTGACTGACCCAAAAATAGAAATGTTTCTATATGGACTGATGTTTAAAAGAAATTAATTTTTAAAGTATATTATGCTTAAACTATTTAAACTTTATTGTCTAGGAGGTATTACTCACTGTTCAGGAATAATTGGTAGAGATCTCAGTAACATACAGTAGGAAAGCAAGGTATCGGCTTCTATCTATATCTTCTCTCTTCTCTCTATGCAGCAGGTGACCAGCAATAAAATAATAAAAGTGATAATATTTAACACATAATATAAGAATTAAGACAAGCAAGTTTAACAGTATACTATTGGGCTACTCTGGGCACTACTGGGCACAATACATAGACATTTGTGTTACTTTGTCTCCTCGATAAAAGAATAAAATGCCTATTGGCACAATTCAGGTCCATTAAGAATGTGTTTCTTAAGTATACAAAAGACTGAGATACAAAACACTTCTAACACTTGTAGCACTTAACAAGTGAATATGAAATGGAATAACATTTTAGAAACTGACTATCTCATTATTAAAAGGATTTCTAGATTTGGGACATTTGCAAATGCTACATAATACACACAAAGAAATAAGTACATTGAGAATAAAATAAATCAGTCATTAAACAGTCATTTACTGTTTATATCAGAGCCCCTTTTATTGTGCACTGGAGCACTGGCACAATATTTCTTGCCACTTTAGCTTGCAGCACAATTACCAGATTACCTCACTGCTTTGCTTTAACACAGAGTCAATGATGCCACTCATATGAGGATATCCATTCACAGATCTAGTGTCATTCATCAAGACACTAATTAAACAAAAATTAATTCAGGAAAACGGCTTCACCTCTTAGAATAATAAACTCATTATATGGAAATTTCGACTTAACCATTCTAGTTACCTCTATTAATTCAAACCTAATTGAAAGAACCACTAATCTAAAAAGGGTGGGGATATGAATTACAGCTGGGGGTAACACTACAGATTCTACTGGGATTAGAAGTCTGTGGAAGCAATCAAAAGCCATAAAATGAGAGGAAAAAATCCACTGGATTTATCAAAGGGTACAAACTGATTTTGCATGGGGGAAGTGATTTTAAAAACAAAAAGGTGCACTCTTGAAGAATAATTCTGCTCAAAGAAGGTTTTAGCTTTGAAACCAAATTAAATATGGTCACATGACACCAGCTTGCAGTAATTAACATTAAACAGTTATAATCCCAAAATACTGGGGAATCTCATGTCCAAATTATCTCTTGCAATTCGAACAAATAAGATCTGCCAGAAAAAAAAGTTGTCTTCTTTTTTAAAAAAATATGTATGAATAATGGGCTAAGCTTCAACAAGACTGCACAATGGTACAGAATTCCTACATCGGTGAGTCTGTTATCTATAGTTATCTTCATCCTGAGGAGGGCTGTAACAAGAGCCTCACTCTGTGGACTCTTTAAATCCAGCAATGGAGAATAAAGAGTAATAGTACCTATCACAACTGCACGTACACATATTAGACCTCACTAATACCATGTGGAAAAATAATGTGAATTCCGTCAAGTTATTGTCAATTTTTGTTTAAAATATGTTAGGATCACCTGGGAGTATTGTACTGTCAGTACTGTCAAAATCATATTACACGTACTTGCATGACTATGTGAAGAATTTCTTTACATTATCCAATATAATAACAAATGCAAAGAAAGTTTAAAAATAGAAAATATTTTACAGCAATTAGTTCACATTCAAGAAAAATAAAGAGCTTTTAGTACAATATGCTGTCACGGACCATTTAAGTACAGTAGTGATCTAATTCCAGCACCAAATGCAAAGAAAACAAAGAAATGAAGTGAGCAGTGTTTATTATATTTAATTTATATAGCAATTGAAATTACATTACAGCTGCTTAACCTTTTCAAATAGTACCACAACTTCAAACAAATGGAAAAAGCTTTTACCGATCCCTCTGAGCTTCAAAGCTGCCAGAGTACTGCCTCATGTGGAAGGCAAGAACATTCAGGGAGCTCCAAAAAGGGACTGCAAGAGAGTTTCTCTTTTCACTTTCACGTGAGTGTTCAAGATCCCAGCTCCCTTCCGTTTCCACAGCTGTCTGCAGAAAGAGAAGGGGGGGGGGCTGCTGCGCGTGTCGCCCGAGCTGAGCAGGAGCCGACAGCAACGGCTATCATATGACCATCATCGGGGATCCTCCAGCGCACAGTCTTTGAGTCCCAAAAACAAACAGAAGACATGCTCTCTAAATGTAGGTGTGCGTGACTGTAACGGCAAAGCACGAGGCAGATGTGTGGTTTGGATTTTCTCGAGAAGTCATCTGGTCTAATCTGGCCATTCAGGAGCCAGTAAAGGTGGGGGACGTGGGGAGGATTTGTACGTTCTGGTACATTCAAGTGTCAAAGGTGTTCAAGAAGTGAAAGCTCGAGAGTGAAATTACAGAGCTCTCAGTGTACGATTAGTTTTCCCTTTCAAAACAAACTCTACCCAGCATGTCCAAAAAAGAGAAAAGGAATCACTTGTGAGTGGGGATATATGGTACAAATAGTTATTTTTTTATATCTTCTAATCTTGACGCATTCCTCTTGAGTGTTAAAGCCTTTGTACGGGGCTTTTAAACTAAGCTTCTGAAGCAAATACATAATTCAAACGTTATTCTATATTGTTTGAAACGATCATTCTTCTCTTCCTATTTAGGAAACATCTAATCAATTATAAATTGGAATTAGAAGGAGTTCAAATTCTTTACCTTTTCTTTACAAGATGTTTTATCTGTCCTTAACTGCTTAAAAGCCATATCCTTTTGTTGTGCTATTTGTGTTTACAGTTGGGAATTTGACATACAGCAAGCTACAGTTTATGTAACTTGAATCTATGTCATTCTTGTGTATCAAAGCAAAACAAAAGCCCTTGCACTCCAATAATCTCTGAGTTTTGCTTTTGAACAAAGCCCGAGAGAAACTCATGATACAGAGGGTAATAAGAATGAAAACCTATCATGGTTACTTAAGTTTATGAAGATTGTGATTTTCATGTAAATCATGGGGAACCACAAAGGAGGATGGGGGAGACTCTACTTCCTGGCCCGCCATCCTGAGGCCTCCTGTGATACAAGCCCTGTTCATCATCACCCTCAGAACCTGACACCCTATGCTTCTCTGCTGTTTCTTCACAGGGACGCCTTAAGGATCTTATTACCAGGATCTTCTCAGTTGCATCCCGAGACAGGCCTTTCCCTCAGGGGACTGTCTCTTTGGAACTGAAGAGACCTCTCCTTGTTGCCCCCTTGTGGTCTCTACCAGACCTTTGTGAGGCCAACCTGACACACAAGTCATTCGCCTCAGTTTGATTCAGACCCAACTCATTGCCGAAATAAACCTAGATGGTTTAGAGTACCCTCTAGACTACAAAAAGAAACAAAAAAAATGGCACAACCGGGTAGACTTTGATGTAACATGTTAGGCTAAAGACTAAGAAAATGAAGGCCAACCCTCAAAAACAGGGACAAGGAGCTACAGTTTTATAGAAACATTTGTAAGATAAACAGTTACAAAACGTAGCAGATTGCTATAATAAATGATAAATCAGTATTCAAATATTTACCGTTAAAAAAATCAGTTATAAAAATTATAATCTTAAATGTTTATGTTGTCTGAGAGAGAGATTTGCAGAAGCACTACATTAAATGTCTTAAAATTTCAACACTTTGTACCAACTGAAAAAAAAATTCTGCTTGGAGAAAAAGAGGTGAACCACTGATAAAACCTTAGCTCCTGAGAAATAACCTTAATTAACAATTAAGTAATTAGCAAGGAAATAAGACACCA
Organism: Atractosteus spatula; assembly: GCF_055471065.1. NCBI lineage: Eukaryota > Metazoa > Chordata > Actinopteri > Semionotiformes > Lepisosteidae > Atractosteus > Atractosteus spatula. The sequence goes on along the minus strand of NC_142713.1, from coordinate 38,300,825 downwards.
CTTTATAGAAATAATTATTTAAGCCTTAACCCTTTGGCAATGAAGGCTAAGTGACTTCATGTGCTGAAAATAGCTGCTTAATAAAAATAAAAAATTGGGCGATTGATTTTTTTAATACATGCAAACTGACTGTAGACTTTTAGCCCTGTATACTGCAATATCACATTTGCAAACCCTCAGTACATTTAAATTTTTGTATATTGCTTTTATTAAAGTTGCAATAAAAAGCCTTTACAAGATGAAACGAAGCACTTATCAGTACGTCTCCTTATTTCCTTAAAAGCGGTCCGTGTTCTGCAATTTAAGCTACAGAAGTAGTCTGTCATGCCATTGAAAGCACAACTGGATTTACACTTTCCACTCATATGTGACGTAAATGGGTACTCTGCTAAAATTGTAAGGAGCAACATATTATACACTGGAGTGACTCGCTGAACTTAATTGTTTATTCAAAGGTACAAAAAAAGGTCAAAAAAAGCAAACCTTCAGAGAATAAACAGATGATCCTATTTCAAACATAAATCATTCAGGAATTCCTATCCTGAAAGCATTTTATCAGTTCAATTTATCATCAAGAAATAACACCAAATGAGCTCCTCTCTGGAAAAGCTGCTGCATTCCCAATTTCAAAGCAGCGCTCTGCTCCCAAAAATGTATTGTCAAGCCTTCGACATCCCATGTTTACAGATGGCAAAGAAATTAATATCCTGATTCCTTAAGTAGACATTTTTTCAAAAGGTTTAGTGCCCTCTGTAGATCTACAGATGGTTTTGAATGTTTCAGAAGGTTTTACCTCACAAGGCAACAATGAAGATTTCCTGTACAATACAGTAAAATTACCACTAGGTGAAAGAACACGGACTCTTCCTTTCCATTCCTGCAATTCCTGGAGTAGAGTGTTACAGACTTAACTGTTGCATTAGAGCAGCCTATGTCCCTTATGTTATACAGAACAAATTACTTTTTTCACAGGAAGACACTTAGTAACTATAAAAGTATTGAGAATATAACCAGTTTAACTGTAGAAGTACTGCGTAACAATTTTACAAGGCCATCTATAAATGTGGATTGTTATTCCAAATGTGATTTAACACGCTAAGTTGGGTATATCGGCCAATGCACTCTTCAGACATCTGCAGCAATTCAGTATTTTGTGACTAAAATAAAATTATTTCCATTATTTGTTCAACTGTTTATTTGTGCAGTACTGCTTCAGAGCTTCAAATTCTAAATATGTCATGAAATTTAGTTCTGTTGATTCACTATGATTAAGTTCAGAATTGTTCTTCACGAATAAGTAATAAATCTACTATTATCTCATACATTTACATAACTTTATACATTGATTTATATACTTGGTATAATGTGCTTTTAAATGTGTTGATAAGAGATCAGCATATTGACAAAAAATACTTAGCCCAGAAGAATTTTTGTTTCTAAACAGAACAACAGCACAACAGAAGCAAAGCTATACTACAGTTAAGCTTTACAGTATCTTCCATTTAATATTACTATTTTAAATAGATTTCTCAGTGATAAGTAATTCACTGAAATTGTCAGGAGGAACACCTTGTGCATAATACATTTTGGAAGAGTTCTGCTTCTTACAAATTAAGCAAAACCGATAAAAAACTGATAAGAATCACAAGAACAAAAGCCAATATTTGTTTAATTTAAATTGTGCTAACAGTTAAATAGAGTTACAATAATGACATTTAAAGTATCCTATTGTTAAATACCTTTATTAATTGTGTTTATAAGGGCAAGTTGTTGTCTAATGAACCTAATTAACCTAGTTAATCTCTCGTTAATAAAGCACTAAGCCTCAGTGCATATGAAATGCTAGGTTTGTCAAACACGTACAGGTGTTCATTTAAATGAAAACAAACTTCTTTGTAGTTACTAGAATGAGTGGCATGCTAAAGAAATGTTTAGCACAGTTCAGAAGTGTGATCATTAAAAACATAAAATACTAATTCAGGGTCTTTTGCTTTTGAGAAAAAAATCCTGGACAACATATACATTTTGTTAATCGTAATTCTACTATTTCGAAATCACTGGAAAGAGATAATAAGAAATAGAAGTCACTTTCTGACAGTTTAAAAAGTACCCAAATAAAGAAAGAAAACTGCTGCTGTTAAAACATTTCAAAACACACAAGCCATTCACCTCCCCAAAACAAATAGCAGACTGTACTTCAAATGCATAGCAAGACTATGAGGTAATCCTTTCTTTGTTTGGATTCAGTAAGGTTCAGTGACAAACATCCATCTTCCCTTTCTACTCTGAATCTTTCTTTTGACTCACTGCACAAAAATCTATCATTAATACTACCTAATTAGTTTTCACAAAAATTGTGAGAATTAAAAAATTAAATGTCGCAACACCTTTGTCCAAATACAATTATTATCTCAATTACATAAAATCCTAAACAAAGCATTTAATTTCTTAGGGATACACACTATTATAAATTACTAACACTAATGGATGTAAAGAATTTCAAAGTATTCGACCACTGGTTAGGTGAATGAGGAGACAACACCACTGTACAGATTTACTAAAGCTATAGCAGTGCACTCATCACAAGAAAAAATGCATCAATTAAGTGTGTCCACTCTAACACCTGAAACGCTTAACCAGAGAAGACCTTTATTATTAATGGAAAAACTGACGCTTTGATATATGATATCATGAGATCTAAGGTTACCCATGTCTGATTTTGAATGTAATCGTCTCTGCATCTTTTTAGGGGTGTAACTGGAATTTTTAAATCATGCTTAATTCTTACCAAAACATCAGGTAACTGACAATGACAAAACAAGATCGCGCGCGTTTCTAGATAAACATTCCATAAGAAAGGATCAGATGAAACTGTGCCCCTGCACTTGTTGAAGCTAAGAGAAACTGCCCCGCAGCTAAAAACAGAAATATATACACAACTGTCTTTCTTGGCTCTTGCTGTACAGGGGTTCTCCCCCACAATGGGAATAGGATACTTTGCAAACCTACCTACATCTCTAGCACCACTACTTTAAGATACAACAGTGTGATCTGACCAATTCAGCCAGCGTTCAAAGCCTGAACACTTGGCACCAAGACAGAAACAGTATACACTTTGACTATCGTCCCTGTAGTCATTCTGATGTGTAGTTTTTAATCATTTCTAAAATTTCCGAATACAACTGTATCTGTCACTTCAACAAAAAGTGCACAGTAGCTCTTAAGTGCTTACTTCATACATCTTGATCTCTGGCCCCGATTGCCAGGTGGCCAATCATATGCAACCCTCTCTACATAGAAAAATAATAATTTAAGCTTAATATTTAGTGGTCTGAGCATGTCTTTCATGGTCAGTCTGTTTTATTATAGCTCTGCCAATTGGACGGTTCCATCCTGCATTTGCTGAAAGGATGAGAAAAAAATAAAATTTAAACTTTTATTTCTGTTCATGCGATTGTACAGTATGCAGTTCTGCTGTTGCCCGTTTTAACGAGAATAAAATCCAAACCACTTGATATCAATACATCTGTCATTTTAAAATTTCTGATAGGAATTTCTGGATTGCAGCCTGCTATAGTAAAATATGTGAAAAGGCACTACTCTTGATATTTGGCTTTATGTTCTCAAAGCCCAAGATCAAAGACAGGGAACAGCTAGAGAATACGTTAACTGTTAATCTTTGCAGACAGCAAGTCTCTCAGAGGGAAATGGATTTCAGTTTGCCTGTTTTTCAATCAATTTCTAGGTGTTTTATATGGAAAAAAATGACTTCTTCCGGACCTCAGTGATGTCACAAAACTTGTTTGCTTTCCTCAGAACAAAACCAGAAATGTAAAATGCCTCCAATACATGAGACATGCACACTGGTCATAATAAAAGAGAAAGACCCATAAAATGTATGGATACTTAATATAACACTCTTTTAAACGGCAACAATGAACGATTCTTATGTTATAGGAACTTCACAGTTACAGCACTTCATTTTCATCACAACTTTGAATAAATATAAATTTTAAATCTCTGTTGAAGTAATACACTCATGAATTTATTGGAGAAAGTCTAAATTTTTTAGTAGAACATGTTAAGCACTACAAAGAAAGGTCTGGAGTGATTATTCTTAAATCTACTTTGAATATTTGTAATTACCTTACAAAAAATGAGAAGGCTATTAACCCCTAAAACTAAGCTTAAGGAAAGACCTATACATTAACCCTTTTAAGTATTTCTGTAATACATCATCCCATTTTATTTGACATGCGACTACTGAGAATAAAAAGTAAATATTTTATTATCAATTTAATTTTTTACAGGTCTACAGTAGTTCCGTTTCCACACAAAGGTTTATATAAATGCAAGGCCCACTATAGGCAACTGAACTTTTCACACCCTCTGAAGCCACAGAATCAGATGGTTTGTGGTTTTTGCAGCTGGTGTACTGCACTTATGTTAGGCAGTGTCATATGAAAAATATTCCACTCCCTGAGCCCTGAACAGAGTCAGTCATTAATGAAATACAGGCAGCAGAATGAGGTCATACGAAGTATAGGTTTCAACAGCCATACTTAAAATCGCTAAAAGAATATGAAACATGAACACAAATCAAGATCTTGCTGCCAGAACAGGAAAAAATAAAAAAGAATGTCTTTTCACATTTTGCTTGTGCTTTGCAAACAACCGTTAACCACTACTCAGAAACAGTACAAGTCCGCAATGCCAGCAGACTAAACAATCAGATCTTGGCCAAGGAAAATGCTAAGTAACTCCAGACATACAGTAACATTACAGGATGTCTTACCCTAATTGGCAACTATCAAATCTCACAACGGAATCTCTCTCTTTGGCAAAGCTATTTTTGCAACTTTTCTGTAAAAATTAAACTCATAGGCGTCAGCTCCTGAGACAGAGGACATTCATATTTTTTAATTAAACTAACAATGAAATCAACCAGTCTCTCTTAGAATTATGTGTGGCTGCAAAACTAACTTGAGGTTTGAAATGAGCAACGATCCAGACTGACTGCAAATGTTCTAGAAAGCAATGTGGTTATTTGAGAAGGGTTTAATTTTGGGAACCGTTGTTAGTTGGGCCTCCCACTACTTCTTCTCAAAAACTGAGATGAAATTGGAAAGAGAACCCGATAGCTGCTGCTAAAATCAAAAGCTAATCATTATAGCACATAAAGCTGATCTTACACAAGCTTGCGAGGCAAACAAATGGAATATAATTCATTCACGTCCTTTAAAACTTACTGCTGTTTCATAATGGTTGCAATTATGGATAAAAAATAAAAATCAGTTTCTCCTTGATAAAAATACTCTCATCATTGCCCTTTAAACTATTTATTGCAAATCATTCATGCCACCTGCTAGTGTGGTCTATTTAAGGTAACCCCCACTGTAAAACAGTGTGGATGGGAGTTGAGGAATGAGAAGTGGGAAGCAGGGAATGGAAGAGGGAATCACTGGGATCAAAGGGGGCCTGTCAGTGTGTCACACCATGTGGCGTTGTGTTTTCCTAAGTCAAAGTCATGCTCCAAGTTTCTAAACTTCAAACAACTGAAATACCACAACATTCATAAAACAGAACTGAACCACTGGGAATAAGAAAGAAAAAAAAACACAAAAAGGTAGCAGACCTCAACAGCAGATGGTAAAATTAACATTTCAACAGTTCTTGCCTTTCATCTAGGTCTCTGCAGTACTTCTTTTTCTGGAAAAATATAAGGGTTAGGTTTAGAAAGATGCAGAATTACATAAAGCATCTGGAAAATGGGAAAAGGAATATTGGCTTATTACTCCTGATGGTCCTTCCCTATGAAAAATTAAATAGGTCTGTTTTGCTAGTTTTACTCTCCAGAGCACCCCTATGCTATGGAAACATCATCTCTGTAATTTATATGTGAAAGAACACCTGGTGATGAAAGAAAATAAACCTTTTTTTCTTTTAAATCCAGTCTTCTGACTTTTTCAGTTCACTTTAATCTTATGCTTTTCATCTCGTTAAATCTCTGCCAATCTTCATTTTACATTGTTCAGCTTGTGTCAAATTATAATATCAGCTTTGCAGTATTTTGGGCAAAGAGATCTTTACTAAATCAGAGGTAGTAGTGCTGCAGGCTAAAAGGGAGTACCTCCGGAGTTTCTGAGGAATTAAACCTTATTATTTTTAACACGTCAGAGGTTGTTACACTTTTTTTAAAGCAAGTTTACAAATTCAGAAACCATGCTTGTTTTTCTACTAACAAGGACTTTCACAGTCAAATCTGTCATTATCTTTAACTTTAGGTCAAATGACTAGAACTCTAGATTTAGCAACAGAAAAGTCCAATTTAATGATATGAACAATACCTCAATTACAGCAAATGAAAAAGAAACTGAAACTCCATGTAGGGGCGGTATAATTCATGTTTAACATGCTGAAATCTTGCAGTATTACTACAGGACCCTGTGTAAAACAGAGGAGACTTCTAGTGAGTCCTTTAGCCCATAACAAATCAGACTATGAGTCAGTAGTTCACATAAGGAGCTTCTTTTAGTTACTGAAAGTGACACTGAAAAATTCTACATGGTGCCCTTGCAGTATTTTCTAGATAATATCCCTATAGGAAGAAATGACACTTTAAACTAGTTCTTCTCTGTTTTATTCAAATAAAATACAAATCTGGTGAAGAATGTAACAGAGCACTTCAAATAAGCATCAATCTGTATTTCAGACATCCCTCCCAACTTTAAAATATAAAAAATATTAGTTGACTTGTAAGTCTTCACCCATTTAAAAACTCTATCATGGGAGTTTAAATGAAGCAGCAAATCACAATCACACAATGTGATTTTTATGCCAACTAATGTTATTTGTTGCTAATTTTCTACCAACTTTTCTGTTCGTTTTAGCTTGGCGTTGTTCCGGTAGTTCCCAGTTACATGAGCAAGAAACCACCAACTAGAGTTAGGTCTGTCTACACATTCTGAAGTAAGAACAGTACCTATTTCTCTTGCTATGTTGTATTAAGGAAATGTCCTATTATCAGTCTAAGTCTAAAGTATGCCAATTCTAAATGTTGTTAAATCCAGACTAATAACGAAGTTCTCTCAGCGGTTTTGTAAAGTTATAGCTTTGCAAATTTAAAGGAACAATATGGACAGATGTAGTACGTAGGCCACAATGACAAATCACGAGACAACACCTAATAATATAGTATTATACAGTAGCTAGGCCTTGAATGTCTTGAGAAGCCTGACACAGACACTCCTGCAGAAGGCTGGGCTGATATTTATACCACAGAGGTAAATCAATTCTATTATGTTTGAAAGCAGCCATATGACCAGACATTACCCATCAATGTCTTCTTCATCTAAAGGGTTTTAAGGAAGGTTATGTTAAAATCATACAATGCATTGGTAGAACATCATTCAGAATATCTTGCATCATGCTGCAATTAAGGGTGGAATGGTGGTTAAATGTGGCTTCTGAGCTTGATTCTAGACTAGCACCCTTTCCATGTAAAGGAATATTCTCCCCATGCCTATTTGAATTTTCTTTGGATACCCCATGTCTCCCCCACTTTCCAAAGACATGCTGGCTAAGTTTATTTAAGTCTCTAAATTGTCCCTATATGTATAAGTGCATCCCTTGATGAGATGGTGTCCTGTTCAGGATGTAGTCCACTTTTCACCTTTTAGTCCCAGTATAGGCTACAGACTGTTACAAGGAATAAGTAGTTTTCTAATAATGGCACTGACAAGCAGAAATGCACCCTGATGCATGTGTAGCTACAATTTCCTCTACCTGCACAAAACTGGTTGCAGAATTCCAAACGATAAGGCATTCTAAAGGTATTTTATGCTTGCCATCCATCCACGCTCTAAATGTCACAGCAGCATGATGAGGTTCAAACAGTAGCTAGTGGGGGGGGTCTAAAATTAATTCATTCAACATTCATTTATGAGTTGTGCATTCCCCCTTTCACTGAGGTATTACTCAAGATTAAAGACCATTTGCCTGTCAATCCTAGAAACCATTATGGAAGAAACTGGTTGGGTGATGGATACAAAATCTATGTCAGTATATTTCTAGATGCTAATTAACTGGTTTGTACTGTTGATATCGGTTTATAGTTGCTAAGTTCTACTGACCACTATTTCTGCCCCCTCTCCATCAACTATGGGTGCTGAAACAGGGATGATATTTAGAGCACCTAGGCATTTAAGAGCAGAATAGTCATTGAAGCCTTCTATTATTGATCCCAATAAGAAAAATAACCCTGATAAAGAAAATGATAAAAGCAAAAACAAGTACTTTCTCCACTTCTAGATTAAATCAGCTAGGTCAGAGACATTCAGATTTCTGGCGGGCTCACTGGCTTGGCAGCCTGGGGTGAGGGGAGGAGGGATCAGTATTCTAAACTTTCTGGGCAGCTATGGGTTAAGGGGAAAATTGCTAGTTACTCTAAAAACAGAAGTATTTTAGTGCCAGCTATACTACATAATATTCTTCTTTGGTTGGTATTATTTTCACTATCAAGTTCTCTCAGTCTAAAGATATCCAACAGCACTATGCATCAGTCGGTTTTAGCTACTACCAGGTTAAGGAAAATACTCTGTAGGACACATAGTTCTTGATTTTTCTTAACATACACTAGTTTTTGGTTTAACACACCTAAATAGTTTATACTACTTCTTGATTAAGAATAAATCGGTTCTCATTTTAAGACTCTTTAGCACAGTCATCCGCAGACAGCTTGATGGAGTGTTCAAAAGTATATACATAGCAGTCACATCTAAGAATGTGCATGAAAAGTGACTTAGTGCTCTTCCTGTTAGTCTCCCATCACCTCACACTTATTAATCAATAAAATATCTTTAGTTTCTCAACTTGTACCTTATGTTTACATTTTAGAAAACCTAAAATACATTTATACATCATAAAAGTTACTGTGTGAAAAAAATCTTTTAAAACAAAATTTATTGCCAAGTTGTAAATACAACGGCAAATGTTGAAGTAATCTTAAAAAATAATGAAAAACAAAATCCTCAACTTTGGTATTCAATAAATAAAACTGAACAATTAATTATCAGCTAAATACCTAAATAAAAATATGCAATGTTACAAGTCAGTGTTTAAAATAAGTGGCATTCAAAAGGCTTGCTGAGAGATTGACTGCAAATAACTGCAGTTCAGGTGAGTCTATGGGCTCATTTTCCACTGTTCATTACCCACCACTAACTGGTTTCCCTTCACATCTTACATGAATTTGTAAGCATTAAAATCATTAAGTTAAGATATTTTTAGCAGACCTATATAAGCATCTTAAATAAATCTGTTAATAAATACTGTGCATGTGAATGTTTTTACTAAAGCCCTCACATGAATTCTGATGGGAAATTAGTTTATAATTTATTTTTTTGAGTCCAGAAGTATCATTCATGAACCCATCTTCCATATAAATTAAAAACTACCTGTACTTATGAAGGTGTGGCTTAAGTACTGTATCTCTGTAACAACAATAAAGGAATGTAGTGCAGCAAGGCAAGAAGTCTACTGTAGGTCATCGGAAAGTTGCAAAATGTCTAGGAATCCAAAATAAGACTAAAAAGTTATATGCATTAAGTTGCAAACCAATATAAGTTCACTGTACCAGTTGAATATCTAATTGGATAACTGAAATATAACACAAAGAAAAATAATACAATATTTTATGATTGTTACTGAAGTAGTGCAGTTCGCAAAGGTTAGGTTGTATTTTTTCTACCAGGAGATATGGATCTTTTAAGTTTGGAGTGTGGGGACATAACTACATATTCTGCATAAACAGGAAAACTATTAATGTGATAAATTAGTCAATTTATAAACAATACCTCATAGCGTGAGTAGCTCAACTCCTGCTGGGATTCTTCATCTCTCAAGAACTTCCCAGGTTAGTACCACAACAATGGCTTTTCTGACAGAAGTGAATTCCATCATGACAGAAGGTTGGTCTTCTGTCACAAGAGAATTCAAGGCTATCAAACTGTACTGCATTGTGTGTATCTGTGTGTTCATATATACTAAACACTAAAGGAAACATTGCTTATAACTGCAATAAATTCACAAAATTATCATCAGGGTCTACTCTGAAAGTCACAGATTGTTGTGTGTGTGTGTGTGGCTATAGGCAGGAGTAATGTAAGCTGTACAGTATATCTGCAATGCATGCTTGTTACGTCCCAGTGTGTGTTCTGTGTGTGTTTTTTCTGTTATGTCCACACTGCTGACCCTTGATTGTTCTCCCTTCCCCATTGGCCCACCATTACACCACACTTTCAGTATGACATCATCATCAATTAGCTCTCAGCCAATCAGAACACATCTTATTCAGGATATAACATGGAGGTTTTCAGCAAGGAGAGGCCTTTCCTTTGACTTCGTTCCCGTTTGGTTTTGGTTATCATTTCGCTTCTGGTTATTGCTTCGGCTTCGTTTGTTGGTTTGTTTTGCTTTGTGTGTGTGTATTTTCGTATAGCTTTGGCTTTGTTGTTTTGTTGGTTTTTTTGTTAGTTTCTTTGTACTTTCGTTTGTTTGTGTGTTCATCCTTGTTTTGCCGTTACTTTGTTACATGTTCAACTTTTGTGTTCTTTTGTACCCTGCTCCTGTTAATTACTCTTGTTTTCCCTTATTTGTATTTCTGGTTCACTTGTGTTTTTGTGTGAACTTTGTATATAAGGTTAGTTTAGGTTGTTGGGTACACTTACACACTTAGTTGATTTTGTATTAGTACACTAGTTTAGTACGGGTGAGTGCCATTTGTCTTGTATGGTTTTGGGTAGTCAGTGCAGGTTAGCTAGGGTGTTGAAGACGCCGAAGACCGTGTGTTTCGGGTTTTCTTTTGTAGTCAGATTAGCTTTCCCTCACTGTCCTAGCCAGCTCCATTTTGTTTGTTATTTTCTTTCCTTTGGCACCACTCTAGTTCCTTACCCTTGTTATCACGCTTCCTAGTCCCTCACCAAAACCCCCCTGCTTCCAAAAGAATTATCCTACATGTTACACCCCTTTACCCCTAGACACTTGGGGTCGTAACAATGCTTTATACAAAGTTAGAGATGTGGTCTTGTGGGATTCTGCCCTACTTTAAGTTCACTGGTCTCTGAGTCCTAGATGCCACATTTTTTTTAATTTATGAAATAAATGATCAACGTGTCTTAAATTTAATTTTGTAAAGCACTCAAGGCATAATTGCACCACTAGGAAGCTGCTGTTGTCATGTGAGAAAAAGCCCTCAGTAAGGACAGCAAGTGAGGTCCCAGGGCTTGACCAATGTAGAGAGATGTGTTCAGGCTGATGTCAAACACTACGAGTGGAGTTCTCTAGTGACAAGATCCTCTTGGCCAGAGCATCACGCTTGAATCTGACTGGTCTGTTGTAAACATTAAGAACAATATTGTTCTGCCTGCCTGTGCCACAATCACTGATGTCCCTAAGGGTGTTCAACATAAAATCTCGATTCAGTGCTCACAGCACCTCTTTCTGGTGTGATAAACATTGCTGAATAATGTTTATCACAACATATTTCTGTTAATGAACATCTGACCTGCAAACTAACTTTTCAGCTGTCTCCTCACAGTTGAACTGCTGATGCATGAGTTGTTGCAACCTGAGGTTTCTGAGGCAGTCTAACTGGCAGTGTGAAAACGAGCATGAAGTTAGATCCCTCTTGGCAGGTGTCTAGGACCCAGGTCTGCCAGATCATAATGTATCAATGCTGGGATTGCATATGGCTTTAACATCTTGCCAGTTTAGAAACCAATGGCCGTGAATATCAGTCCACTGACGTCTCCCATTGTCCAACATATCAGTGGCATGAAGACAATGTTCTATGTAAATGGGGTCCTTTTTTATTTTTTTATTTTATTACCAGGCTTATCATTCAATATTCCAAAGTTAACCATATATTAACCAAAATTACATCAAAAACATTTATTCGATATCCAAAATCTATACACTTAATGTAAAAAAATATATACTGTACAGTCATGAAAAGAGACAGTAGAGTCTTTAAAGGCTCAATATATTTTATGTAAACATAAAATCCTACAGTGGTGATTTTTACTTTCAAAGTATCATTACTTTACAGTGAATTTACTTTAAATCCATTTTTTAGTCTTTATGTTCACTTGGTATTTTTTATATATATAAAGTGTTATATATTATAAACAAAAACACTGGGTAAACGTGCATGCTCTGTTTGGATAATGGGGCCCTGGGATTAGAGCAGTGGATTCTAAAAGGCTGAACAAGCTCATCAGGAGAGCAAACTCTGTCATTGGGTCTGACCTGGACCCCATGGAGGTAGTGGCTGAGAGGAGAATGGTGTCCAAACTAGAGGCCTTCATGGACAACGTCTCCCATCCCCTCTATGACAGGCTTGTAGAAATGAAGAGCACGTTCAGCAATAGACTGATCCATCCACAGTGCGACAGGGAGCGCTACAGGAGGTCATTCTTGCCTTCTGTCATAAGACTGTACAACGCATCCACCTTGCGTCTGGGCAAAGGCAACATTGACAGTGACCTGTTTCTGGACTGAACAGTAAACTGCTACATCTGTTCTTTTTCTTTTCCCATTTACAACCGTTTTTTGTGCAATATATGCCAGGGACTTGTGCAATACATTTATATTTATATTTACATCTATATTTATATTCATATGTGCAATACGATTTTTCTGCGCATGTTCTGTTCTAGTGTGTTCTGGACTGTGAGTAACTCTTTTAGTGCACCCCTCACTGTACTGATTGTATTGTATGTATTGTATTATTATTATTGTATCATTCGTTACACTGTGGCTGTGTTGTCTGTGTTAAGCTGCTGTTGCACTGCAATTTCCCTCACAGGATCAATAAAGTATCTATCTAATTTTTCTACAAATAGTATTACAAACAGCCTGGAAACAAAGTGAAGGGTTCATTTCCTGTCAAGGTGCATTCTCACTGCTGGGCACAGCCATTCCACTGGTAATGAAAATCACCAATAATAGAGCTGGTGCCGACTATTGGAGCACCACTTCTCACCGACATTAGTGCAAGTGTCCAGATGGAATGTGCACCACCAGCTGGGGCAACCTGATACCCATACAGTGACATGATATTGAATGACCAATGTCTGGGCCAATGAGCCGGCATCTTTACTAGTTAGGCCACTCAGGACTCTTCAAATTATTAGATTTTTTTTAGTGAAGAACTTATTCAGGACAAAGTTGATGGCGAATACAGAAACTTGTGAAATTGCTGATGAGAAATACACAGAATGTGTTCTAGACAAGAAAATATGCATATAAGTTTTATGCGTGATTCTGATAGACTCTGGCATTTTGCTTGAACGAACTGAAAACATCAGCTGTACAGAACTGATCTGTGTATTCATCCGTCTTTAGCAGAGGACTTTGAGGACAGTTTTGTTTGTAGACAAGTTTGTACATGTATTTTCAGTACAACCTGCTTTAACACTGTCTTCAGTTATCCAAAATATCAAGTTTACACAACAAAAACAAAATATTCTGGGGAAAGAATAAGTCTTCTTTTGCTTAATTAAAAGGTATGTCACAAAATTTCAGATATGTATACTGAAATGTTAAAATTTAGGGAATTAAGATAAGCACAGATTATCTATGACTGCCTTACAATAATGTGAATAACAATGCTTTCCAGAATAGAATATAGAAAATACAGTAGGGAATGTTAACCTCCACCATATAACTCCTCTTTTTGTAATTTCTTATCCTAAGAACATGCATATATAAAACCTATATAAAAACTATGTGAATAGTTTGCAGGTAAACATAGTAATTACAACAGCTTTGTAATTATTGATAAGCACTTATGAGCACTGTAAATCATGTACACTTCCACTATAAATGGACAAATAAAAATATAAAAGATTTATGTTTATTTCAGAATCATGATTATTTTTTAAAGAAAATATGGTAACCATCCATCCACATTTTTTTATTTTAAATGAGTTCTAAAAGAAAGATTAGAATTGCAAATTTAATTACATAGAGTTTTAGTGATCATTGTAATTCAAAGTTGCAAAGATATATTCAAAAGATTTCATTTTAATCACTTTCAATCTTATCACAGGGTTACTACTATTGAGCTAAGCAAATGTTAGCTGCTACATAAAGAAAACATGAACATGTATGTATTAAATTACAAATCTGGTTGTAATGTTTTTTTATAATGTTCAATATATAAACAGCTCTCCAAATATTAGCTACAATACAATAAGTTTAGTACCACAATATTTGTCTGGTAGCACATAGATAACTAGTGTTAGCCAGACACAACCAAATGGAAATGGGTATGTTTGCATTGTCCCTAAATACAGTCTACTGACAATTAAAAGAACTGACACTGATACAGAAGAAAAATAAAGAACATTGCCTCATGGGTCTGTGGTAAGATACAGAATCCCTGCAATCACCCTACCCCCATTCTAATTTATCACAATATGCTAATAAGCACATTGAAAATTATGCTTTTAATTACTATTCAAATCAATGAAACTACTAGAACAAAAACTGCTATTATCTACATTTTATTCCAAATATTCAACAAAATATAACAGAATATTTCATGTAAGTATACAATTAAGCCAATTACCTTTTTAAGGTGCAATTTAAATTTATGAGTAAATATATTTTAATCAGTAAACAATACCTAAAAAATAAAATACAATATACTTTGTTATAACATCCAATGAAACCACACTGTAGTGCCTATTAATTTGACACAGTTATGCCTAAATTACATATGTTCCACCTCTGTGACATTTTAAATGCAATTAAAGCTGGTTATGAAAGAGTGTGGACTTCCTTGTGATGAAGGAAATCACTTCTGTGATTAACATGCAAACGAGCTCATGCTGGCAGAATAGATTGGGGTTTGAAAACCTCAATTACTTTTGTGTGATTATCTATTTACCAGTACACAGACTATTTCATTTTTCATCTCCTACTAAGCCTTACTTGCATGTGTTGTATTGTAGCCTTGCATTTATTCATGAAAGATGTATTATTAAATAAATCTGTTATTTAAAAAATAATACACACACCAATACATTTGTGTAAAATAAAATACACGGCTCCTTTGCTTTATTTCATTATCATATGCTTTACTTATTTTATCCTGAAGTTAATATCGACAAATTTAAATGCAGGCTAACAAGCTTTGATTCATACCTGCTACAGACAACATGTGTATGCACTTTCTTCCAGACCTCTGAAGGAAATAATAATGCATTAATGACAGGAACCGAGGTAATGGAAAAAGGTCACCCTCTTTTGAACACCTTCTGTTTTAAACCATTATACTTGCATTTTAGAAAGCAGCCACAAAGAATTAAAACCAGTCTTTGTGCGAGCCATTACCGAAATATTATAGGAAGATAATCTATATCAAATGTAGTGGAATAGCAGATTCTTTCGGATCTAAATTAACTGCAGCCATAGAAACGCTTTCATTCTTATTATGTATCTGCATGTTGATGCAATTATCAAAAGAACGCCTGACAGCATCAGAGTCATTTAATTGAATTAATTTAACCGGATGAATAATCACTGAATTCCTGTTGTATTAAATTTGTCCTGAAAACTAACACTGGCATTTGGAAATTGCCAGTAATTTGCATGCCAAAATACAATGAATAGAAGGGGGAAAAAATCATTTTCCATCCAGAAATTCTTTTCATAACGCGAACAAACAATTCCACAACTCTCCACAATCCAGATAGAGAAGTACATCACTCATGTACTTTACTCTTAATTTCAATATGTATATACACAGTATGGTAAATACACCTTTTAGAAGACAACAAAAAACATTTAACATAATTCTAACGTTTGTTTTAATGTTTAATACAAAGGTGCAGACAATCTTCTACCACTGAAGGGTAAGCAGAGATTTTCTAATTAAAACTAAATCTGATTGGTGGACATAAACTAAGTGTTGTGCTGCTAGTGGCAGACACACAGTATAATTACACCCACCTACTACTGTGTCACTATTTTAACTATTTTTAGACACCACCTTTAATTTTAGACTTGTCTTAAAATGTTTTTTCATTTAAAAAATAAAATAAGATAGTCCTTTGTGTCAGAATTGAAGAAAATACTACTTTACGCACACTGTAATACTCCTGTATTGACTGAACAGTCCTCTCACTAGTACTCAAATTTCAAAGCAGATTCACTGCATTCAGTCCAAAAGCATATTACTAAAGTTTTCAATTCAGCGGCAATTAATCTTTGCAATGTTTTAGGTGTATTCAATAAGAAAGACGTTTTGAAAAATGTACTGATTTATTAATGCATAAAAATCAACCTTCTCTGCATCACAACCAGACTTTTGAAAAACCACAAATCCCATGAAAATCCCATTTTACTGTGTTGAAAATACACCCTGTTGCTTCTGTTTAAGGTGCAAGAGTAGAAATGGAAACAGTGCCATCAAGTGATACTTCTCAGGATTCTTCAGTCACTCAAAGAATTCCATTGCAAAGATTCGTTCATTCATATATTCTGCTTTTAGGATTTGTTTTCCCAGCTTCTTTTTTGCTCTTCCACAACCCTCTAAGGTCTCCACAATTTCACCACTATTAACAGTTAAATGACAGATTCTCAAAATGAGGAACTAGAGCCCATGCGTGCAGAGAGAGAGGGCTGTTTCTGTCAAAACTAGCCACAATTTGGGCTCAAGTTGTACCTTTTCAAAATACAGAAATTCATTTATATTTAAATGAGAACAATGCCAGATTCTCTGGAGGCTGGGGTGGTGTCAGAAACAACGAGGGGGGAGGGGTACTCAGGAAGAGCGAGAATAATTACTAATGCAATGAATCCACACACACACACAAAGCAAAAGAAAAATGACAGAGCAGCCGTTATGACAAAAGTAATTTTTGTAATTATAGGGCACTGGGGAGGCTTCTTGACCACAGAACTCTTCAGCCTCCTTTGGAAATAGAGACAAGATTGTAGGATGTACTGCAGTCTCAACAGTACAAAGTTAAAAAACAGACAATTCAACCATCACAATTCTCACATCAAAATTGGCAGGTACGGGGATTATGTGGAAATGATGCAGAAAAAGTAAATTGATTTAGGTCAAACACACCACCAAACCAAACTGCAAAATATTTTCTTTTAAATCATGAAACTGAAAAATAATAATTGCACTCCAATATAAGAGAGTAGAGAAAAATGAACAAAGAATAAACAGTAAAGACTTAAGTTTGTATTTAATGACTTGTACGAAGAATCAAAAATTCTTAAATACATGCAGGCATGCCAGTCAACATTACAGGTATATTGCAGTGTTTATTCTAAGTGCCCAGACTCATTTATACTTTTCCTTCTAGCTCTAACTAAATTTATTGATCTGTGAAACAGTGCACACTGGGGAGGTAATTCACTGGATGTTATATATCTAATGATGAGATGAATAACGATTATATCATTTGGTAATTAAACATCTTACAAACCATTTAACTGACTATACGTCAAAAAAGGTCACCTGAGGTCAAAGTGATTGTTTTTCATTCTTGCTTGACGTCAAAAACAAACTACACATTCTCAGCACAACACAGAAACATATTTTTGTGGCTGTTAACAGCTCTGGCTGTCAAGTTTGCTAAGAGAAAAAAGTGAAAATTTAAGAAAATAATGCATTTAGGAATCTCATTAACCTACTTCTGCGGTCTTCTGTGGGAGATAAATGGCCACATCACTCGCGGCATAAAGTTTTTGCCACTTTTGTGTCATGTGATTGTGGGGTCATGCACTCAAGACTGGAGAATGTCAGTACTGTTAATTATTATCTGCATAAATATTATATTCACTTTTAAAAGCGGAAAAGGGAACCCTGTTTCACTAAACGCTCTGCATGTGAAGAACAGCATCTACAACAGCATCTGTGAACCTACTGAAAGACAGGCAACATCAAAATATGCTCTTGACAAGCACATCCAACATACCACTCCTGTTCAACCTTTATGTCACAAATGGAACTTGGGAATACTCTAAGATGCTTTTATGTGTGTGAGGCCAATAGTACATATTCATGTTTTTATTGATTTAACTTGTTTTCATACTCATTTGTTGTTACATTTCCATTTTTACCAGGGGTACTAAAACTGCAAGTGGGGGGATCGCCAAACCTTTTCTACCACCCTGCCCCTCCTCAATGCCATTGAGATACCACCTTTAATAAATATAAGCACAAGACATTTAAACATGAGCTGGTTCATAGAAGACAAAAAAAGTCTGTAAATCTAAATAATTATTTTCAGAGACAATTGATGATGAGGATGTCCATGTCCTTGGTGGTCTTCAGTGTGGGGGAGGGGATGAATTATTGCTATCACCATCTCAGCAGAAATAAAACCCTCCCTTCTGGTAGCATTTTCCGTCAAATAATGCTTAGATGGGATCAATGGTGGTGCTAAAAAAAAATGTAAATAGGATTGTCTTCAAAACAAGAAGAATAACAGTAAAGTTCAAAGGGTGGCTTCTACTGTTGGGGAACTTTTGAAAATATAAGCAATGAGCAGAGAAATGTAAAATTTCCATTTTAGCAATATTAACATTCTAAAAGAAACAGACTTTTGAAAGTTGCTTGAATCGTTTAGGGTACAAATCTATGCTTAAAATACTGACTTTATTCAGAAACTACTAAATAAATACTAAAAATTCAAAAGCACTGCCTTAAGAAAATATGCAGCACAGCCTAAATAATTCTTGAAGGAGATCCTATTGGCAGCAGTCTAAAATTCAGAAATTAAAAATAATATAATTTTTCCTGCTTACTTAAAAATGAAGTAATTAACATGAACATCTCATTTTAAACTTGAGATTAATATGACTGATAAGACCACATGTTCCAGTCTTGACTATCCTCTGTAGTTAATGGTATAGAGGTGTACACAGCAATAGCACTATAGGAAACATTAATTGTAATAAAAAGTGCACATTTAACTAGAGCTCAGCACAAGCACTGGAAAGCAAAATTCAACACAATTCTGGGGAAATATCTTTACGTTCAATGCATGCAATTATGAATACATGTGAGATTACAAAACCCATTTTGTCATTTACATAATATAAAATACCCATTTTCCTTTTCACATTATAACTGAGAAAAATATAATAGTACTGAAATATTTTACAAAGGCAATAAGTATAGAATTCAGACTAACCCCGTACTTCTAACAATACTGATACAGTTCAATCGCATTTTTGAAAAGCTGACAGAAAGGGACCTTGAAGAACAGTTTTTATTAAGCACAATGCAAATGTATTACCATGTCATATATACCACTTTAGAGCCTAGAGAAATAATGTCAACCACTGGAGAGAATTAACATACTTTTATTCTTGCAGAATGCTAGTCTGTACTTCTTAAGATTGACAATAAGCTGTCAGATAATGAAGGATACAACACTAAATTACTTTCCAAATATCACAGGTTTATGAAGGTACTTTAATATGCTTTTTGATTTGTAATGTAAGTTAGCCTTAATGTTTTTGAGTTGTAGATTAAATGAACACTATATGCTAGAAACTCACTCTGCTAACCTTGAACAATGTTCACATCATTTATGATTTTGTAGGGATGAGTAACCTCTTTTAAGGACCCCAAAAGTACAAATCAATTTTAAGTTATCAGTCCGATTACAGTAAGTACTGTGGCTGTAACTTGGCAGTTATTTTATTTTAGTTACAGTATCAACAGGGTAAAAGGAAATGTGTTCATGCAATTTTCCATGTGCTACAGATGATTCAGTACAGAGGAAAGAAAAGCAGAATTCCTGCAATCCTCTCTATAGCATGAAGTATAAATTTTAGTGAAAAACACTTTTGACCTCTAGAATGCTTTTGTCTGAATTTTTAAGTCTTTAAAACATTTTGATGGATTAGCTTCATCAAACAGATTTACCTTGCTCTCACAATTGTCTGCACAAGTCATTTTAACTTCACAATGGAGAACGGCTGACCCACAAAAACAAAAAAAAGCCTCACATTCTCAGTTCTTGAAAATGCTACAGCGTGTGCACATCAGTCTCTTTGCTTCTCCGTATTTTTTTTACCTGCCAAATCATTCCATTCTATTCCAGAGAATTCTCATATGGCAACCTATTTTATTTACTTTATCTTCAATAAAATGGTTCAGTGAGCATTAGCAACTTTGAGACACAAGTTTCAATCAGTCCTCTGGCAAAGGCGTCAATCTACATTAAACCTACTGTGCAGTGAGTTGCAGCTGGAGAGCTAGTGTAAGACAGGGCAAGTTGTGAATGACTGAGCAAGGCCTAATAAAGCAGCAGAGAATAGAAAAAAACTCTCCCCTGACACTGCAGTACACTGCTTGTACAATAAATACAGGTGCACAGCTCAACACCCCAGTAGCTCTTCAGAATAGCTGACAGCTCAAAATGTACAAAGGCTTAAACTTTATTTTACATGACAAGTACAGTAAAAGTCACCTGCTTCAGAGTAACTAAGAACTTTCAAGACAGTGCTTAAATCAAAAACGCATTTATAAACCCAGAAAGAAAATCCTTTAAGAATGCACCAGAACTTTGGATTTTCTACCCTAAAAGCTTCGATTTATAAAACTAAAGAATACAGAGACAAGATCCTATCCATGTGATAAATCGCATGCCATTTTTGTCAACAGTAAGATTGTATAGAAGATAGAACAGAGTACTGTGTTTTTCAACAGTGATTATGACACATATTCTTTAAACACAAATCACCACATATGTGCAGGGTGTCTGAAACATGTCATGCGCTTGACAGATTACCACTATACCTATTTGCATAATATTTGAATTTTTATTCATATTTTCTTTAAGTTTCAGGTGACAATCGATTGGCTTTTTAAAAAGGTAATTTGCTTCACTGTAGCTTAAATTTACTAATATGAATTCATTTAACAATCAGGGTTTAAAAACCTGACATTTTAACTGTCAAGCATTTAGATTTAAATAACTTCATTTAACAGTTTGAAAACCTACAGGTTTAACAGGCTGGTGACAAGAGAAGGAAAACTGAAGCTTTATTTAAACACAGGAGGAATGCAATAGTTTTGTCTTTATGTCAACAGAATATCACAATAACTGTATGAATTTTGTATTTTAAAAATAAGCAGATTGTTAAAATGCTGGATTCTAGGAAGCTTTCAAAGACAGCTATAGCAAAATTTCTTATAAAACAAAAGAACATTTGTAATGTGCTCTTAATTTTGTCTGATGAATTACTGACATCCAGTTATTTAACCACAGAACACATAATTTTCTTGGTGTAAATCTCTGTGGATGTTTTTGGGAAATATTACCGTGCAATGCGCTACATGGATTTCCCAGCTAAGCTTCAGAGAGAAGCTTATTACTCATTGAGAAGTTTCAGCACATGTTCAGATGATGCATGACAAAAAACAGCAAAACAAAAATGAGCTATCAGCAGGAAAAAAATGTTTCATGAGTCAGGCTGTGGAAAATTGTATAAAGACAGTTGAGTACTAGACTACAATTCACTGTACATTCACTAGGAAAATACAAATGTTTCATGAGTCAGGTGACAAAAAATAGCAGAAAAATAGCTGAATACTATACTACAACCTACTGCACACGTATATGGTACATAATGAAAGAGAATAATTTGTGACAAGTCTGAGATTTAAGAACTTTCTCTATCGTGAATGTGTAATCCAGTCGTGTAGCTCGGCATGAACGCTCACCATTTTTAGGTATTCTGTAGCTAAGACAACACTGCATTCTCACTGAAATCACACAGCACAAACAGTGGCATACTCACGTACAACTTTACATAGTTTCCAATAATGTTTTATAACATATTCTTTTTGTAGCTCAGTAATGACTCACTTGCATTTTATGTTAGCTTTTTTCATTCTGATTAATTCAAGATGCCTAGCAATTATTTTTGTGCAGTGCTAAAGAAAAATATTTAAAGAATTGCAAAGCAAAGAGTAATTGACATTTTGTGGATTGATAAGCAAATATTACAGTCATGCTAAATTCATTATATGTACAAACTAGAAGATAACCTAAAACTGACTGCCAGTTTTCCAAGTTTGTGTAGCAAATCTCTTCTTCTCTTCTCTTCTTCTGTACTAATCCAGGTATCTTTCTTTACAGGGAGAAATGTGAAAATCTGACATTTCATTTTTCTAGCTAACCTTTAAATTCAAGGCCTCTCAAATGTCAGCAATACAAAGAAAGAAATTCCTGATCACAGAAGAATGCTCTCAAAAAAATTGTTTACGTTTACTTCTTTTTTATGTGCATTTTCTGTGCTTCGCTTGGCTAACTCGCCACTCTTTGATTTCAGAACAATGGTTTCTGAAAAGAGTTGTCTAGATCTTCCAAGCTCTGTCTCACTAATGTAATTTGGGACTAAGTATGTACAAAAATGAAATGTTTCCTTAAAGAAACACTGTCAAAATTATGGGATACTGAACTAATCTAATCTAATTTCCATTTATATTAACCTTTTTTGTTGCCAATTATTCTCATAATCTACAAGTCTCATAACTCACCAGGAGGCCACAATCCT
Organism: Atractosteus spatula; assembly: GCF_055471065.1. Classification (NCBI taxonomy): domain Eukaryota; kingdom Metazoa; phylum Chordata; class Actinopteri; order Semionotiformes; family Lepisosteidae; genus Atractosteus; species Atractosteus spatula. Next base: position 38,278,223 of record NC_142713.1, on the reverse strand, counting down.
TGACTGAATTGCTTTCAAAGGCATAAAATAGCTTCCCTCTGAAATCAATGTTTCTTCCAAAGCAATTGCTTATAATAGTGTATTTAATACACAAAAAACTGTGACAATTTTCACATCTTTCACTTATTTTGTTGTGTATCACACTTCCATTAAGGATTCAATCATGATTCTTTAAGTCAATAGAATAGCAAAAAACAACATGCAGGATGTTAGGTATGGATCGAAAACCAATATAACTAATAACTACCTTAAAAATGCCAGTTACATTTCCCAAACTAAAGTGATATTAAGGCTATTTCAGAAAGCACAAATAAAAATGAACATCTAAATGCAAATATATGTATTACAATACAGCAAAACAATCGGTGCTTTATACAAACCTCAGTCTGGACACATTGAACAAATGCATTTGTCACTCATGATGCCCCAGGAGTGTTGCTGGGACCTGCTATATCCTCAGAAGAGTCTCAGAGGTTTCCATCTGATAACCCTTTAAATCCAAAGAGTTAAAATAGTCCATTGTCAATCAAACACTTGCCACTCAATGCCAGTTCTCTGGCTAGGACAGATATGATTACACCTGGTTTACTGAAGAATAGAAGTCCACTTCAAATTTTAGCAAGAAGTGCTCCCATCCAGATGGAAGATCAGGATCAGAAGTCCAACCCAACTCCCACCAGTAAGAAGAAACCACTAAGCAGACAAAAAGGTTTTGTAAAAAGCCAGTTATCCACACATCTGAGATGATCACACGGGTCTATTATCAGCATATTAGAAACAAGCACTGTTACCAATGATGCACAGTGTGGTGCTGCATAATTTTAGCTGCTTTGTGAAATAAACACCTCTACAAAAGTACCTAATCTTCCACTCCACAGCAGAACCATCTTAATACCATGATGGGGAGTACCCACTAGCATTAGTGCTCAGCTGTATGTACTTCTTCTGGTCTTTGGATTATTTTATAAACATTCCACTGTTCTGACCCCTTTTTTTATATTTTCCTAAAATACTGATTTTAAAAAAATGGACCACACTGGGGTGTGGGTAACACAGTGGAGCACTGGTTAGCACAGGGGCCCTGGGATCCATTTCTGGGGTGCTACCTGTGTGGAGTTTGTATGTTCTCCCTGCGTTCACTGGGTGCTCTGGTTTCCTTCAACAGTCCAAAGACAATCTGATACGTTAACTGGCTTTTGGGAAAACTGGCCCTAGTGTGACTGTGAGCGTGTTTTGTGTCTGGGTATGTGTGTACCCTGTTATGGACTGTTGTCCCCTATACTGTGTAGCCCGTCTTGTGCCTGTTACTAGCTCCTCAACCCTCTATGGGATAAAGTGGTGGATGAATCGCACTGCCAAGGGCTGCTATAAAAATGTAGATGTTTTATTAGTAGATTAAAACCAGATACAAATTAAGTACTTGTATTTATCACCACCTGAAAAAAACTCAATGATTAATTCCAGTAAACCAGTAACAAAGAACACATAACAGAAAATAAGTACAGTGGTTACACAGCTAAACAGGCAAATCAGCAAAAGTCAAGGCTCACTTCACAGAATGCTGAAACTACTGCACACTGCAAACTTAAAACACATTGTTCTTGAATGTATGCATTACAAAAACATTTAGAAAGTACTACCACTTGCTAATGTTTTGCTCAAAAAGTTCAAAATTCATGTTGGTAGTGCTTATATTAATAGACTAAGAAATACACCAATAAAACATTTCCATAAAAAGAATAAAACATTTTACATTTCATAATAGAGCATGCTGAACCAATGAAAATACACCCTACTCACTTGTACAGAACTACCACTGTGTTAGAATCATGTCTGTCTCTGAAATGTCATTACTGAAAATCACAAATTTAAAAAGCTACTGGTCTGTTCAAAGACCAATGTGTTTTAAGACAATTCTCAAAGGAAATGAACATAAATAATGTAAGAAGTGTTTTCAAAGGTTGTTTGCATTTTCAATTACAGACAAAATTCTTAATGTTGTAAAAAATAATTACAAAACTCATTCTGGTCATAAAACACTACAGTTAAGACATTTCCTTTGACTCATAACTAAAACAAAAATATTAAGGAATACGGTACTACGACTTAAAGTCAGCTTTTCCATACTGAAAAAGGGTACCTGAAGAAAAGACCTGGAGTCAAGTCAATCTAGGCTGATGAGAAGTTTCCTCAGGAGGACCGATGAACTGCTGCATCCCTGGCCATTGATGCTGTTAATTAGCATACTGTCTCTTTGGATCAATAATCTTATTGAGTCTGTTTTCTTCTCTAGCACTAAGATGTGAAGCAGAGATTCCCTATTGTAATAGAAGCCCCATGGTAATTGGTTATCCTACACAAACTCTCTCACTTTTTCTCTTTCTCCAGCCTTTTCCTAGTGCGGATGCTTTTGTTAGCACCACATCTACTTTTAGGATAAAAGGAAGTGCTGCTAAAAGGAGGTTACACAGGCCCTCAGGTTTTAGGAAATGTACAAGGTGGGAGAGAACATGTAACTCCTGCTCCTACAAACATTATTCCAGAGTATATTAAATCATATCCCTGGTGAAATAAGAACAGATCATGTAACTGCAATAAGTACAACTGGGTAATGAGTCCTGCTCAAAAATCTAAAAATGTTATAATGCAACCTTAATTGCTTTGCATAGAGAAAAGTCATGTGTTACAATTTAAAATTTAGTAAAAATGAGTTTCACATTTATTCACAACACTGTAGTTTGCATTTTGTAAATCCTCCTCTGGCAGGGATTATACTGTCAAAATGCCTCCTGTTGTGTGCTAAGTGGTTCAGGTCCATGGAAAAGAATTCTGATCATTTCTAAAAGCTGAATTGCTATAGGATCTTCAGACCCTTTGGTTCCCTTTTGTGAACTATCTTTGCAATATTGAATCAGGAATGTTTGATTGGACTGAGATCTGGAGATTGAGATGTCCAGCTGAGAACATTTATTTTGTATTCATTTCATTTTTGTGTTGATTTGGATGTATGCTTTAGATCACTGTCATGCTGGAATATCAATTTTTGAGCAAACCTGTGCTTCTTGGCAGAAGGAACAAGGCATTTAGCCTAAATGCCCTGGTATGTATTAGAGTTAATATTTCCCCTTGTTTTAACAAAGACCTGTGCAGAACAACTCATCACATAATAGATCCATCTCCATATTTCACAATGGGCATTAGTGTTTTCTCAACACGAGCTTCATATTTTCTGAACCAAATGTAACAAATGAGAATGAGAATGTTCAAAAACCTCAATTTTCATTTTATCTGACCATAAGATATAGTTCCCAAGGTCATGTAGTCATAGCTTGTTTAAATGGAGTTTCCCTTTATTGAGGTTCATACTCCAAAGGCACTTAATTTTCCCGATAATGTATAGCAAATTCATGCAGGTGATGCTGAAAGGTAGTTTTGCAACTGTATCCTGAAGATGTCAGTTAATATTTGATGGTGGTGGTGGTGGTGGGAGAACATGTTATAGTTCTGCTAATCATCACTTCCAATCATCAGCAGGGACTGGGACCTTTTCAGAGCTCGCTGAAGATGCAAGCAAATGGTCACTGTCGTGCACAAATCATCTACAAAATCCTTAGAAAGCTGTATCTGCCATTTTAGATTGTAGTTGCTGTTATTAAGAAATTTAAGGCTACTGTTATAATGGAAATTCTGCCAGGATGAGGACTCAAGTGCCTGTGAGACAAGTGTTTCAAGAAAGGCAACGGTTGAAGGTCTTTGAAATGTTTTTATACACTTGTCCTGATCTGTGTTTTTACACAACTTGATCCCTGGTTTGGCCTGGAAGCTCCTTGGTCTTCATGGCTGTATCTTTCCTTGAAGTTCACAACCTGTCTGAGGGACCTTACAGACTGGTGTATTTATTCTGAAATCATGTTACCCACTATAACAGCACACAAAGGCCACTCCACTATTTGCTTGTTAAGATAATTCTGAGCAACTAAATTAATTAGATCTAAATACTTCCAAAAACAGTTGTTTGCTTTGAATGTGTGGAGTATGCCGTGTATATAAGTATAATACTTCAAAACATCACGTTTTCAAGCTTTAAAGCAACAAAATGTGAAAACTGAGGGTCTGAATACTATTGCAACACACTGTATGTTGTTCTATTGCACAAAAAGAAGAATGTCTATTAGAATAGATCTTTTTGTTTCAAATTTTATTTTTTTAAAGGAATAGTCGGTGGTGAGAATACATATAGTGCTTGTTATTTCTGGAATTCAGTTAATTATTTCTTTCTAATACAATTTGCACTGTGCAATTTTATTGCATATACAACATCTAAAATGCATTTTCTAATAAGTACCTCATTGTGTTATATATTTTCTTGTTTCTATTTCATTGGAGGTTTGAATAGTTGGAAGCTATTGTACAGAAATAAACATACAATACATTTGACAATATTTTCATAATATTTTCCTGACATTCCGGAACAAATTCTACAATTATTTTGTATTGATTACCAAATGTTTTTATTGGGTTCCAGTTTCTTATGGCCACACTGAAACCGAGATCTTGATCCTAATGGGTATCGTAAAGAAAAACAGAGAAGCAATTTATCTTCTGTTTATGAAATTGTCTGAACCTTGTGCCCATGGTGAATTAGAAATGTGACCGTGAAATGTGGTAGAATGCCAGGGACTGGACAAAAAAAAATACTTAAATTTAAGCCTTCTGAACAAAAGTCACACTTATCAAAGGTACACTTCTCTTTAAAACCACAAATCTATGCCCAGTACCTTTATTATCATATCCTGGATGTCTATGAAGGGAGATTGACCAGAAGCCTCATCCTGGGCACAGAGTATGTGTAGAGGTTAATGGATGGATAAAGATTAAAGAGCTCCTTCCTTGGTCTTCATCCCCATCCTTCTTACAGCTAGACTGAAATTAATCAGTGAAAGGGATTAAATCACTATAGTGCCAGTTTTCTTGCGTTCCACTCATTCAAGACTGTCCAGTGCTACCACTCTGAGATTGTCTTCCAGGGAGGCAAAAGGTTAAAGAGAGAAAAACAGATGAATTGCTTTCATAGAAATTTGGCATTAATGAAAATGTCCATCAGAAACCCTCTTTCACCTTGATTTTTTAAACAAGCTTCACTTCCTCTTTAAATGACCAGATTTGTAAAGTACATTTTGCTTAAGATGTTTTTAAATGAACACTAAAAGTTTTTACCAGAATGAAATTTTAAGTCATCGAGACAATTTACTTTTTTATATCATGCTCATTTGAAATCTCATACTAGTATGGTTTCACTTCCAGTTCACGTTTGAGGATTTAATTGGGTACTTGACAAATTGAAAACTAATATACAAATCTTTAAGGTGGAAGTATTTTAACTCTACGTCAGGTCTGTGAAGAGGGATATTAGGATATTTATTTCAACACGCATCCACCCTGCTCTGGAGTTCAAAATGGGATCTAATCAAGACTGGACCTAAAAGATGTGTAAAGGAAGTTCGGATGTTGATATTGTACCAAAAAACAACAACGTTGTTTGGGGTAGCATGGTTGAACAGGATCATCCATATAATATGTAATAAAAAAGCTCTGATACAGAAATGCATATCTCAATTTCACATCCCCAATGTAGTTTCAATGTTTTCAACATTAGGCTATATTCAAAGGTACAAACTATTTCTGTGTTTTGACCCTAGAGGTTACAGCACAGAAACAAATGTTTAGTTTATGGTAATGTTGTAAAGTATCACGTATAAATAATGAAGTGCAGCGAGATGACTACTTTCTGTTTTTGTCTTTTCATACTTAAAAAGGTAATAAGGGCTGTTGGGAATGTGTGATCTACGAATTTGCACAGGGATATTGCAACTTCTTATAATAGCCAACTAAGCAGACTGGCTTGCGCTTAAGTATAAATAAAACACTTTGCTTTTTTATGATAAGACTTCAAGACTGATCTTAGCTGAATCAGAATTAGTGTAACATAACCAGTCAAGGTTAAAACAGCACTTTTATAGACAGAAAACGTGTACAGCAATGTTACTTATGATCCCTCTCTTTTGTGTATTCTTATCTTTAAAAAAAATAGGTTTCACATTAACTGCTGATACAGAAGGGAGTCACTCATCTGTTGACAAAACTGTTCCAGTATGTATATAGAAAACACTTCGTTCTGGTGAATTGGGCAAGAGTGAATTGCATGGGTAATATTTAGTTTATACCACATGTTTTTATGAGCAGACTTAATGATTGTTAACTAACTGGATTTAATATTATTAAGTCAACGCACTTTACAGAAAGAAAATGATAGATTACCTGCAGCACAAAAAACTGCCAAAATCCTTTCTAATAAGGATTGAAATACTGACCAAATAACACTTCAAAAATATGAAGTATAAACTTTTTATGCTTTTCGACAATACTGTAGATTATCAATAATGTAAGGATTATCAAGCAAATTCAAGCAGCAATTAAAAGCTGAAAGGTTAGAATATTTAAACCCCTTTATTCGTCATTCTTTTATATTTAAATCAAGCAGTTTACAAAAGTCACACAGGCCACCATATTCATGGCATTGCATGACCTTTCACTGCTAATTTAAAATAAAAACAAGCTAAGAAACACTGGAAAGCATTTCCTCACAGCTTTTCTGTTAAATTCTAGAAGCACAACTTTGATTGTTTTATTATAGCAACGTCAAATTGTGTTCTCATAATTTTCATGGTCATCTTTTCCATGTTGTTTTTATGAAAATTATTAATTTCTCATCCTGGAGTCGCAAAATATTCCTTATTAGAATAACAATTTTTCCCTTTACAAATCTAATAATTCAACAGCGGATTAAACCTAGTGCACGAGCAATCAGATCTCCCTTTAACCTGCCTGGCTAAGGAACTACAGTCAGTCTGCAAAGACAAGTTCATCACCCCCACTGTGTGTAAAGCCTAGGGACCTAGGGCCCATCAAAATGTGGAGCACTGGTAAAGAGGTGCTCATTATCTGTATTTATACTCGGTAAGCATGATGGAGGGTTAGCCTTTTGATCTTGAACTTCGGTTATAAACTGCATTGACTTGATTAGGAAATGGCATTTAAGCACTGTTTACACTAGGTGAAAGGACTAAGCCCACGGTCACTCACAAGTTGACCTGGTACGGGATCGGCTGGACTGTGCTGCCAGCTAGACCTGTATTCTGCACTGATTCAGTTCACAAGCCTTATTACAAACTGTCCTATCCTGAAAATTCTCTTTTCCATTTTATATTCCATCTATGCATGCAATTAGGAAAGTATGGTCAATTACAACTCATATCCAGAAAACTACTACAAACAAGCCATTGCACACCATAAATCACTGTTCACCACATAATAAATTTATTTCATGAAGACAAAAAGCAAAAAACCCAGACTGATAGCCACAACTTTCATTATTGTCATTTTAAATATCCACTCGAATACATGAAAAAATAGGGAAATAGAGATTACATAGTGAACTAAAGGACCCATCCTTACATTAAGACAATCATTATGTTAAAAAATACAAAGAGAAAAGACATAAATTTGAAACTATACAACACAAAAACTGATGTCATATATGAACCCGAGTGAAACATCCTTCAGCATCTATTACATGATTTTCTAACTGCACGTCCTTTCATGAAGGCAAAAGACATTTATAATCTAACTACTGTGCTTCTCATCTCTGGGATATTAAGAGATAATAAGACTTGTTTGCATGTGTGTAAATCTTTCAAAACTATGTTTCACAATAAACAAAAAAACAAATGCACACTACCAAGATGAGAAAAGCAAAGAAACTGGCTAACAGATGAGATGTAACGTTTCATGTTTTGAACTAGTTGCTTTAAATCAACACTGGGGAAATGTTATTACTTTAAACTGTGCTGACCACATTAAAATAAAGAATTATTGACATTTTTTTTCTTAAAGATGTGTCTCTCAAAAAAAGTCAGCTCAACATACAGCAATTCTGCCAAGAGAACTTAAACATTTTATCAGACAGGTAAGAAGTTTGGTAAATTAATCCATCTTGGGAGACACAGGACAAAATATTCAAGCTGCCTTCAATATTAGCAGAGATTCCTTCATCAACAAGGAATGCAGGTCACAATTGCTAATACACTAGAGTAACACAAATTAAAAACACTCTCCTTTTATAGAAAAATAATCACAGTAGTAGTTCATGCTAGTTCACCTTAATTGCTTAGTGCATAGCAGAAAACATCTGAATGACCAACTCAATGCTGTCTTCCATTTCAAAACCAAGTGGCTGAACTGCAAACAACATGGTATTGTTTTTCAGTACTAGCTCAGTGGACACGCCAAGGCATAAATGAATACTTCAGTAAGATCACCTTGATAGAATTATTTCTGTTTTTTTTATTATTTGGCATTCATCTACGTATAAAATCGAAAGCACTGCAAAATAACAGGTTAACACCACCAACAAAGTGACCCACCTGCATAAGCAACCTTTCTTTTTATTTCTTTACAAACATTGAAGAATGTAGTCTTTGGCCTGGTTTGGTTCTCAATAGCTCTGTTACATAATGCGTTTAGCTTCTTATCACTCTGAAAATAGAAAAGGTCTATTTTTGTGTGGATTTAGATCATTATAAGACAATATATAGTGACCAAAAAAACCTTGTTTAATGACATTCAAACCGACATATTTGAGTCATTGCATTTTTGTTGTTTTTTATCGCAGTTTATTGTCTGACAAGGCTTCAAAAACAGTACTTGTGCTTAAGCCCGTGTCAGGCCATATTACAAATAACAGGGCATGACAGTCACATAATCAACACTTCACATTTTCTTTGCTGAGATTCTTTATACTCCTTTACACTGCCTTAGTGACAAAATACTTCTGTTATCATATGGGTCTCTGAAGGAAGAATCTGAAAAGCTGATGACATGCTGGTGCTCAGAAATCTCTTCAGTGCACCCACACATTAGCCCACAAACCTTCCATGTTCAATTGAAATGCGCTGTCTCCCTGTTAAAGCAGGTAATGATTAAGCGGTCATCCTTTCTTTTTTCTTTTGTCACACTTAAACAAGCTTCATTTAAAAAGAAATAAAAATGCCGCCACATTCAGACAAACAATGATGTGAACCCTTCTTTATAGACTATTTTGTACATATAAAAATGTTATGCAAAGGTTTGGAATGGATTCAAGGGAAGTTCACAAATTCACAAAGAGATGCAAAAGGAATTTGCTTAAAAGGTTATTTCTTATAGAAGTGTATTATGTTACCTGACGGTAAGATACAAGTATAAAACAGTGCTATCTATGAACCCTCACTTGAGAGAAGTATTCTTATTTAGAAAAAATAGGTTTCAGGTTAACTTCTGATACAGAAGGAAAGAAATGTTTAATCCAGTTCTGTCATTTAATTTGTACATGCTCAAACTTAGTAAGAAGATGGAATTGAGGTTCTGTTTATAAAAACAGGCCGGAGACTGAGACAAAAAATATTTAAGCTGACAAGACACAAAATGTTCCAATGTAAGATACCCTAGGAAGAGAAGTGCAGAATGCTTGTCCAATGTTTTTCAATAAGCAATCAAATAAATAATTTTACAAACAAAACCAAGAAATTATCTGAACATGGCCTGTCTTTCATCTGATAAATTCAATCAACCCATAATTTCCTTTTAATTCCACACATCCATTATACACAGCACAGTTCACAGATCACCACTTGGTAAGAACCACATTGTAACAGCAGCAAGCACTCCAAGAACACATCCCTTCCCTTTTTTGGTTGTTTCTTTGGTTGTTTTTAATTAGTTCTGAGATTTAATTGGCTAGTTAAGAGTCCAAGAAGGATTCTGGGGTGGCCACCTCTTCCCCCCGTGTCTCCAGGCCATTCTTTTTCAGATCCCTCGAAACACAGGCCAATGAAATGCAAATGCAAAATGTTTATACACTGCATCACGTAATACATAGAACAGCATTTTCTCTCTCAAATAACCATTGTAAAAGTGTTGTGTAGCAATGCCAAATTAAATCTGATTTGAACTGAATTCCTGTCCTATTTTAACAGCTCCTCATCCGACAGATACTTCAATCCATAAAGTGTCCATGAGGTTCCAGCCCACCAAATACTTTTCAAATGCCATTACTTTTACTCACCACCTTGACTTGGCTTCAGAACGTCTCTGTATGTCTCTGTACACCCTGGTGCTATGGAAACAGCCCTTCCATATTTTTCCTGCAAAAAGAAAACAACAAACCGAAAATATCTTAAAATACCTATTAGATAAATAACATGTTTGTTTTGTTACACGAGCTTTCAAAACAACTACACCGAGTATTTGATAAAGTGGTACAGACAGTGTGCTAGTGATCTCTGAAAAAACAGTATGTAATAAACACTTGTTTATTTTCAGAACATTCTGTTCATGAGAGCACTCATGAAAATATCACCTGTCAGCTTTGTTTATTCCTTCATCTGTGTTTTAACTACATCTAAGCATTTGTACCTTTGAACTTAAGCTACCAGATATCTTTGCAAGCTGGCTACCTATCGGTATAAACTGTATGCTTTATGTTGGCAGACTGCCAAAGAATTGAAACAAGCAAGGTTTACATAAATCAAAAAACAGCAGCAAAAACAAACAAAAACACTACAGCACATTCTCACAGTAGAAATCCTTTCAGGTCAGACCTTTAGAAACTTGCTCATTTTGCTGGAATGCTTTGAATTAACTTAACTCATAGCCTCATTCATTGTCATAACGTACTAATATACAAATATGAGGTGAATTAAACAAAAGCAGAAGGAAATATGTAATAATTACCTATTACACAGATTCCACACTGTCAGTAACTTTGCAGATACTATTGTAGGATATACCTCATACATGCGGTACCACACCATAACCCTTGACATTCATTTTCAGTATATAACACAGTAGAGGGCTAAGCAGTTCCCCTGTGCACTAAAGACTGACTAATTTCGTTCAATAGTGTACTGTACGTTGTACCAAACTATAACATTTGTATAATTTGAGAAAGGCGGTTCTTCATATGCAAGGTATGAGAATACGTCAATAAGAGAAGAGAATGTGAATTATCCACTAAATTGTGCTTCACAGCTGAGGAACACTGTTTTATGTTTTCAAACCCTACCTAACACATTCATTCTTTTACTAACATAACATGAGATTAGTTGGCCCATCAGCCATTTTGGACTTCAGCATCATCCCAGAAATGTAGAACTTAAGGAAGTGTCCATCATTAGGGCAAACAGATAAAATTTCAAAATCTGCCACAAACAACAAAACTCCAAGTCATTTCATAGTGTCATGAATGTAATGATAACAAAAGCCTGGAAACAGGAGTGCTCTTGTCACAAACACTTCAATACAGACTGCAAACCAGCAAGTGCAACAAATTTCACACTTTTGAGAATAAAACGGACGTCAGGATTAGGCACAGAATGTCACAGGACACCCAGCATTGATGTTTTAAAGTATACTCACATGAAGAAGAGCTACAGTGCTGTACATTGAGGATCAGGGGTTCTGACCTGCTACACCCCTCAAACTGGATCACGTATCATTGAATTTTCATCTTTTTGGCTGTCTGGATCACTTTTGGAGGTTCATGTCAAAGTGCAGAAATGGCTCATAGACCAAACAGCATCCACTTATTACTACAACACGGATAACCTTATGAAGGAATGACAGCTGTATGCTTGCACAAATGTGCACGGGTTCTAACACTACCAATTCAAAATGTTCCCTTCCTGTGGTACCGTTTCTCAAAAGTACCACTTCCACCTGGCAAAATACACCCCAGCCAAAGCTCAAAGCAACAGAAAGAGAAACTGTAACACCCTTGTGTTTAAAATGCTTCATTAGAAACTATGGAGAAGAGAGATGTATACCAAAATAACACACTAAAAAAATCAACCGTGTCGCAGAAACATGGTCTTCTTTCTTCCTGTACCTACAGAAACCCCCTGTTTTTTTATTTTAATCTAAAGACTTGTTTTTGAACAATTACGGTCATAAAAACAAACACAAAAATATGATTGTATTTCTTCAGACAACTGTTTCCTAAAAATGAAACACCAATTTTCGCTAGTTAGATGAGCCTTCAGATTTTTTGCAAAAATATTCCCACTATTTTTGTCTTGACATTCTAATGGAGGGATATAAATGATTTTGGAGAGAAAAAAGAAAATCAATTCAGAGAAAACTGATTTTGTCTTCTTACAGGTTTTAGATTTATAAGAAACTCCAGATGCTTCATTTCAAAAGAGACTAAAAACTATTTCTTAATGTACTTTATTTATATTGCACATCCAGTAGCTTATTTTTGAGGAAAAATATTTTTCCTTAAGTAAGTCTAGCTTATTACTGTATGTACACCTTATTCCTGCAAGAACATGTACACGTTTGCTGTAAACTGTGTCCCTGTGATAATCTGTTCCGCTCACGTACCACATACTACGAAGCGCAGCTGTCAAGAATGACCCTAGCCTTTGGATACTAGCCTGGCATGTATTTTATGGAATGGACTGTTTCAAAATGCAAGCAGAAGTAAAATACAGCTTACCTAAAAAATAAAGCATACTGTTCTACCCACAAAAACAGAGCTGAAGCTAGGAATATGCTAAATGGCGTGCCAGATTTGAAAAACATTTAAATATATTATAAGAGATATACATTAGTAAAGCAGAAGAATGTGACTAGACATTCTGACAATGTAATGGTACACTCTCATGTCCTGTATTCTCCAGGAAATAACAGAGATACAGTGATGACCTTCATTAATATTTCTTAAATTTCCACATACAGAATTCAGCTATAATAGCACACATTTGGCAACCTTATTCATGAACAGAAGCAGTGCCCTCTAACTAGGAAGAGGGCTGAGGTTCCCCTCTCTGGGTTTTTGCTTTCTGAAAAGGAAGCCTCTGATAGTTATGTTGTTTTCGGGGTACCACTTCACAATTCATGCACTGACGGATGTTACTGAAACGTAGGACGGCTCCCTCCACCATACCCAGGCCTACTGCAGAAACACCCCTGTACCTAGAAGAAGCTAATATTTGTTCCCCAACTGATACTTTTTATTTTATCAATGAACGGTCCAATAGTATTCTTTTAAGCTAACAATTGACTATGGCTGATTGAAAAGTTATCATGTGTTACTGGCACAACCAAGATGGTGATTGCTCCCTGTCGCTGAAAAAAAATTCTATTATGTGGCAGGTGAGGAGACTTTTGATGTCTGATGCGAAGCAGAAAGCTTTGCTTGGTCAACTGGCATGTGACAGGATTGAAAATCAAGCCAAAATCCAAAATATGGAAGTCAAAAACCACTATAACTGTAAACTAAAAAAGTACCGTGACAACATGCTAAAAGCAAAAGACAATTAAAGAGCATTGAGCCACCTGTAAAAGAGCACCATTTTTTTAATCCTTCCACTTTTGTTCTATCTTGCTGTTGGAAGGATTAAAGATTTTTAATTCATCAACCCAGTTATTCACAGTACAGAGCACCCCTTGTCAAAGGTGGCTCGAAAACCAATTTTTCAGATTCTGCTGTATAAGCTGCTTAACTAAACTCAGTAATTTTGTTCCAATATATTTAAGTATCCATTAAAACCTTTAGGAATACGATAATATGTAGGAAACTCATGTCTGATATGCAGTTCCTAAAACATATAATACTAGGAAATTTCTAAAATGACAAGGCCCTGACACATACACCCCACCATCACCAAATAAATGCATCACAATAAATGCTAAATCAGCCAAACTTAAATAATAAACAGATTTTATACTTAATTTTTATAATCACAAAAACAGAGAAACAGTTGGTCTGATAAGGCAAACATAGATCTTTTGAGGGCAAAACCAATGGGTAATTCTATCCCAAATTAGAGGTGTGAGTGGAAACTTTCAGCATGTGTTTGTGTAAAGTAGACCATACTCTATCTCATCCTTTGTTAATTTTCCACCCAAGCCTAGGTGCCGAAACCCCCAGTAAAAACGATGTTACAAACGGTTAGCAATCTATTATAATTTCATTCTTTCCCAGAATGCAAATGAAAATATTTCAGAACTCTCTTTTGTTCGGTAAAACTTAAACGCTTACCCTGACAGGGGCAATCCGGCTGTGCCAATCTACCCCAGAACTGGACGTGCCAGATAATGCACACCTGCAGACAAAACAAAGCAAATGGGAACACTGTGGTAGGGGGCAACTTTTTCTTTGTTCAAAATGGACATTCCTAACTTTTTCAGCCTTCAAATGAGCACTGCTGATTTGCAGTCTTCCTGGAGATGTGTAATCAATTGTCTGGTATACCAGATCATGCAGTAATTGCATTCCAGAAAGATTATTAAAACTAGAAAATGAAATGCTGAGCCTAATCAGATCAGCTGCTGAAATCGCCCAATGCAAATTCTGTTTTCCGCAGTGTTATATCCTCATTATCACATATCTTTTTCTGAATGCACATGCTCCCTTCTGCATTTTTACAGTTTTGGTAACAAGTGTCCTTAAAATTGCTAGATTTACAAGTTTAGGTATGCCTGCCTAGTATGGTTCTAGGTTATCAGCCAACATAAAACCGACGAAGCAACACTATTCCAGTGCACTCAAGGTCAGACAAGACAATGCTTCAGACGATTTACCATGCAGTACTGATGTATAAATGGGTAACTGGAACTTTCATCCATTTTAAGCGCTTGGTTTGAATCAGGGGGACCCGGAGCCTATCCCGGCAAGCACAGCATGCAAGGCAGGGCACACCCTGGACAGGATGGTAGCCCACCGCAGGGCACACACAGACACAGACACTCACACCAGGGCATACAGTTAATTAGAGCACCTACACAGCCAAGAGCTCAGGTGGAACAAAAACAGTTAGGCTTCAAGTAGCTACAATCCTTTCAAGGAATAAACACCTTCTTGATAATCAATGTCAGTGTCTATCTTCTATCTTATTTTTTCTGGATATTAAAATAAAATTACATCAAAAGCAACAGATTACTCAATAAATCAAAACTAAGACCTCTATTTGTGAATGACTAAATATTTGCTCACCACATCTCTTCATTGTATCTGACTACAGATGGACCTGTGACATTGGATCTGACAGTCACAACAGAGTATTTTTATAACAGTTGTTTGAAAAGTCATCTTAGTAAATACAAATTTTTTCTACAAGATTTCTCTCTCTATATATATCACCTCAGCAGCATTTAAATGCTGAAGAATATTAATTACCATCAGTACTTATATCCCTTCCATTTATTACTGTCTTTAATGAAAAAGCAATGAGACTTAATTTAGAGGAACAGAAATGATGTGATTTTTTTCCCCATTCGACTAAGACAGTCCTAAAGAAGAGTTATTTATGTACTTTAATATACAAGGATTTTTAAACTGCATATAAAGACTTCATTAAATACTCATGATGATATTCATGATGAAACACTGATATAATCTGTGGAAGTGAGAAATTTGTTTTTTTTTCATAACATACCCCTAGGTTATATGTGGGTTTGTATCTGTAACATTTGTTTGGATCTACAAAATATGGACAGCAGTAGCCAGTATGCTTAATAAAAAATATCCTTCTCCATTTCATTCTACACAAAAAGTAAGCTGTCTATGCAAATTATCTGACTAATAAAGACAGTATTAATGAAGCATAAGTAGAAGACTGTAATAACTAGGATGTTGAAATGATCCTGAACACTTGTATGAAGCACCCTTGTAATCTCTGAAGAGATTCAGTTACTTAAACTTGTAGACATAAGACATCCATTTCAGATTCAGATTTATTCTGGTCAGTCTTTAAACTCTTTCTATTGAAGCACTGTCCTGTTTTTATTTAGAGTTGCCAAATACTATAACATATCCAAGTGGAAGTGCAGAACTGCCTTTAGATCTCAGCACAACAGCTACACCCCCTACATGAGAAAGTGCAGACATCCACCCTAACACCTCCCACACAGCCATTCGACTTTTGACACACCAAGAGCTCCAGAGCAACATACAGGAGCAGTGTAACAGCACAGCCCGCAGGCACCCCAAACCCTGAAAGGAAGTCACAGGGGTATTTTATTAAACTTAAAGTACTGACTACTGACTATTCTCAGTAGTGCTGAGTCTCAGACTCACAACATCTGGATGATATAGCTGATCCTATATCATCCTACCAGTCTGCCTCAGCCTCTATCAGCTGAGCTACTCAGGAGTCCCAGTGCAAGGCAGTGACCACAGCTGTACATAATATTTGAAAAGAGGATCAGCATGTTCTAAAACCTGAATATTACTTCCTACGACTTGAGTTTTACACTTTTCACAATGTAGCCTATTCTACTACATTTCAATAGCCAAGAACAAAAAATTCAAAAGGCAGTGTTTATGTCATATTTAAAAAGGGGCAAAGTGGGATTATGCTAACAGATACACTGAAAATAAATCCCTCTATCCTACATTTTCAGTACCAGACTTTGAAAACAGAGGAAAAAGAAATGCATGATAAATAACAACACAATGTAATTTGCCAGCATTTGAATTTTAAAAGCAAATGTGTATTTTAGTGGGCATAATCCGTTGTACAAAATGAGTAAAATAATTTCACATTCAGTTTCATGTTCTTATTGTTCTTCTGAACATTTGTATTTGTTAATCAAATTAATGTGCTTTATGCTATAAGACGATGAAGCTGAAAACATGCTTTCCTAGAGCTGGGCGATAATTCGATAACGATAATTATCGCGATATAATTTTCCTCGATATAATTTTAACAAAGGTTCGATAAATGTTCGATATATATGTTTATGCTTTGCGCATGCGCACAAAATACTGCGTGAGTGCGCGTGCATGTTGTAGACCGGGCAGCTAACAGATTTGTTTAATGTTTCTGCTGTTTGGCAAGTGTTTGTTGTGTTCTTAAAATAAAAAGTTGTTTAATTTACCAATTAACTGTCTGGTTTCTTCAACTTTCACTCAGGAGAAAAAAATCTGCTTTTAAACTTGAAAGAAATATTGATTTGACATGTATCGTGACAATTATCGATATCGACTGATATGAAAATTTTTATCGTGATAATGTTTTTGGCCATATCGCCCAGCCCTATGCTTTCCTTAGAAGAACAGATTCTGACAATTTGCCTTTAAAAGTTTCACCAAGGAGGAAAAATGGATTTTAATCAGTAACAAAAATGCTCATCACTGATCATCAAACCATTTTACTATGTGACCAATGTTTCCCCCACTTCACACAATCCAGCCAATTTTACTTTTATTTCAAATTGAGTCCACTTTCTTACACACTACATATATATATATAACTATAAAATCTAGAACAACAAAGTTTAGGTCACAGTAGTTATTTTTCCTGATAGGAATTTTAAAGAATTGTGTTTCTGTGTGTTTTTTACTTTCTTTCCAATTTTAAAAATGATGTCAATAGCATGGGAGGCACTGCTGCCTCATTGCCTGTTAGGTGCCAGGCTCAGCTTCTGCTTGGGGAGCCTTCTGTAAGGACTCTGAATGTTCTTCCCGCATTTACATGGGACTTCTTGAGGTGTTTTGGTTTTCTCCCACCTCCTAAAGACACACATGCCTGATTGACTATTGTCCCCCTTGAAGGTGCCCCACCTGGGGCAAGAGAGGTCGTGTGCTCTCAGCCCCTCTTTTAACCGTTTGCTTCTAGGACAGGGCCCAGGCTGGCCAGCAACACTTACCAGGACATGCTGCTAAGGCTGTAGGGCAGAAGGATGACATGACACGGTGCTGCAAAATTTCACGTTTTAACAATCACGTTGAATGCATGACCCTGCTAAGTAAACCCCACACCAGGAACACAAGGAATAAAAAGTTCTCACATGCAAGCAACCAGCTAAACTGGTTTAGAAATCAGCTGGCTTTTATGCGAACAAATATGTTGATTTATCAAACAGACAAATACTGCTATAGCAACATATCTACTTACATAAATCCATAAAACATATAGACACAACCATGAGAAAAGCTGGCTACAAGGAAAAAAAAAAGTCTCAGATCTCATACATATCACATAGTATTCAATGATTTGTAATGCCATGAAATAACCATTTCCTTTGCAATTTGAGCTTTTGGATCTGCTGTGCATTAGGAGGCCATGATTGGTAAAGGCCGGGGGGAGAAATTTGGTCAGGACACCTGGGTTAACACCCCTACTCTTTTCAAGAAATGTTATATTTAATGACCCCAGAGGGTTAGGACCTCGGTTTTATGTCTCATCTGAAGGACAGCGCCTTTTTTACAGTATAGTATCTCCGTCACCTGCATAACTTCAATGGGTTGCCAGTTGTGAGTTGCAGGGTGTAAGTCCTCACCTGCTACACATTGATTCATTGATAAAGTACTATAGCCGCTGTTGTGGTTATGAATTGTGAGGGTCTTTAATATTTAAATACAAAACAAACAGGACGTAAACGACTTATCTATAGAATTATCTATTACTTTAAGGAGTGGATATTCAATAATAAAAAAGCTTTATTCTCTAATGTTCTGTTGTGTTTTTAGTCAAACAGATTGTCACTTTTACTGTTCACTGCCCTAACTGTAAATATTTTACCCAGGTTTCCAGGTATACTAAAATCTAATATATTAGAGACTAGTGATGTTGTAGTAACAGTCTAGAATATACTCAAGACAGACATATTTGCATGCTTAAAAGTCATTTTTAAACTGTTACGCTTCAAAGTACGATTTTTTCCAAAAGTAACAGGGGAGAGTGTGAGGAGTATTTTACATTCTGTTACTAAGCAGCCTTTATTTGAAACTTCTAAATCCCAACATTTGCATATTTGAAATCCTGATTTTGGTAAATTAAGAAAACAACATTTAGGAAAATCGCAGAAAACTTTTGCATCACTTTTGTGTATACTGAGAAAATGCACCTTCCATAGAACTTATTTCTTGGTTAATAATTACGGTCTTGAGATTAGTCAGACAGTTTTTAGATAGTGCTGGGACAATTTTTATGTAACAGATTAATGCCAAGGAAAAACATACCCTGCCTCACCAAACCAAAAATAACAGGTCAAGTCTTCCAGCAGAACACAAAATGCACATCTTTTAGAATTGTAATACCTGTCTGTCTTTGATCCTAATACCAAATTAATCCCCAGTGTGAGAAAATTAAAAGTATTTGCATGAATATATTAGTTCATTTCTACAACAGTGCCAACTCTCAGGAAACAGGAGCTGCTTCAACAAATCCTTTTGATTTTAGAAGGGATATTTAAGTGCTGCATGAAGTTTTATTTTTTATATATTTATAAATCAAACTTGTTTTGATCACTGGTTAACACATTTAAGAGACTCAAGCACCAATTTAAATTGCCATTATATTGCTGGAATAATGTATAAAATATGATTAGAAAGTGCAGAAAGTGCACCCTTCTTATTTTTAACTCTTTTAATCAGTGAGCTCTACACATATAAGGTTAAACAAACAATCTTAAAAGATAAAAACCATTAGGAAAAAAGACAAATAGGATTGCCCTCAAATGTATATAGACAAAAAAGTAATGCAGATGAAATG
Source organism: Atractosteus spatula (assembly GCF_055471065.1). Lineage (NCBI taxonomy): Eukaryota > Metazoa > Chordata > Actinopteri > Semionotiformes > Lepisosteidae > Atractosteus > Atractosteus spatula. The sequence goes on along the minus strand of NC_142713.1, from coordinate 38,258,622 downwards.
ATCTAAAGAAAATATTCCTGTGTATATGCAGGTACAGGTAAAAGAGGGGTGCAAAGTATATTATAAGGTAATTCCACACAGGTGTGGTTCCCGAGTTAATTAAGCCATTCAAATCCCATCATGCTTAGGGCCATCAATAATGTATTAAAAGAGCTTGGCAGGTTTAGTTGCTCATGATTTTGGCTACCATGGCCAGAAGAAGAGATCTCAGTGACTTTGAGAGAGGGGCAATATTTGGGGTACATTTGGCAGGAGCTTTGGTGAGGAAGACTGCTCACCTTGTTGATGTTTCACAGAGAACGGTGGGTAGGGTGAGGGAAAGACATCATCAGCTAGGGGCAAATGTGGACAAAAGCACATACCCCTTGACCATATCTGTGCATTGATCTGACATCAAGATGCAGGACAAAACAGACGAGCAACTCTGAATCGGCTGACTGCAAATGTCAATCAGGCGTGAGCAGGCATTTTCATCACAGTACGTTAAGAACTTCACAGGGAGGGATACTATGGTCAGGTTGCAGTGATTAAACCCATATTACACCTAAAAATGCACTTTTGAGAACAAAGCAGTGCAAAGACCACAGGAAGTGGTCTACAGAGCAGTGGAGAAGATTCAAATGGTTAGATGAGTTATCCTTCACCCTATTCTCAACAGTCGAGTATATGTGTGGAACATGCCAAAAGAACCCTACAAGCTCAAGTGCTCGTTTCCCACAGTGAAGGCTTCTGGCAGCTCTGTTATAGTGTGAGGTGTATTTTCCTGGCATGGTTTAGATCTGTTCAACCCCTTAGAGGGCAAGATAAATGCCAATAAATACAAAGCAATTCTGAGCAATCACGTTCATCCTATGGTGATGCTTATGTAATCTTCCAGGATGACAAATCCTCCATTCTTGGGTCACAAGTAGCCACTGAATGGAATGATGAGCATGAAAACAGTGTTTCTGTCCCAGTCACCCAATCTCAACCGAACTGAACACCTATGGGAGATTCTATAGGGACGTCTGAGACGGAGCTTTCCACCACCAACAACAAAACACCAAATGATGGAAGAGTGGTGTTGCATCCCCCCAGCAGAGTTCCAGACACTTGCTAAATCTTTGCCAAGGCACACTGAAGCTATTCTGGCAGCTCTTGCCCTGTTATGACACTTTATGTTGGCATATCCTTTCTTTTAGCAGTTACCCAAAGTTTCAAATATTTTAACTAGAAAGATGTTTCAGAACCATATTTCACTGATGATTCCATGAAAAATGGCACTCATATTAACAAACAAAAGAAGAATTCAAACATTAACCGTCAGACAAGATTCATCTATGATATGCAGGTACTATCTAAGCACTGGCTGCCAGCAGTGAGAAATTTTACAATGCTTACTCTTCAAGTTCCTGTTTGTTTTGCACCGTTTACATTCTGACAGAATAAGAAAACGAACAGCACAAACTATTCTCTGACAACACTGGGACATATCACAAGACTGCACAGCAAGCCAGAAATTTAAATGATAAATTGTTGATTGGTAGAAGGCCAGAACGCAAATGCCTTCTGTGGCATATGTGAAATGTAAAGCCCAAGTTTGCAGAGGTAGCACAGCTAAAAAAAACCTTCAAAAACTAAAGGAACTGATATACCGTACACAGAGCACAAGGAAATGGAAATATAAAACTCAGAATATTCATTGTAAGTCATAGAGAATACTAGTTAGGTGCCACTTGAGCCATAACTTCACTAGTCAGCTTTACTTGTTAGAGAGCAGCAAGGTAGTACAGATGGTTAGCAGTGCAAGGGGTGGAGTTTGTATGTTCTCATCCGATTCATGTGGGTTTCCTGTGTGCTCACCATGGCACCACATCCACTGTTTTTATATTATTTTTCCTCGTTTCATTTGTCCATTGAGTGTGGCAATAATGAGAAAAGTATATAAAAAATTAAAAACAAAATCGTTTTTATAAGTGTACTGCCTGATGTAATTTTATGTTCAACCTGTAACATGAATTACTTATATTTTGTTTTAGGAAAAAATATATTAAATGTTGTCCTTGCTTGCCAAAAAGGGTACTGGAATGTTATAGAAAAGTCTGTTTTTTTCATACCAACAAAAGTTACAAATATTATTTCATTACTTTGAAAAGTTAAAGGTTATGAGTAGCTTTATTAGACTTCAAGACAAATCAGTTTTTCCATAGTAATTTAGAATTTCCAATACCATCAAAATCAAGTATTATATATCCTAGACATACTGAAGGTTGCTTGAAATTACTAAAAACACCATTTTCTGTTTTCTATGATTTATTGATAATGGAATATTTTATTCAGAGCTTTTTGCATATATATGCAATTAGGCTGCACTGCAGTAAAGTACACTTCTTTTACTCACTTTCAACACAGAGGTTGTTAAAACATTTAAACATCAGAAATGGGGGAGCATTTGGTTTCAATCTTCACTGTCAAGGGAGGAATCTCTAAAAAGCAAATGCTAGCATGTATGGTACTCGTAAGATTCCAGGATTCTGTGATTGTCAAGAGGCAGGGATTTGGGCAGAAGGACTGCAATAAGACAAAGAAAAACAATCCTGCAGCAAATCTGTAATAATTATGAATAAATAATAATGTAATAAATAATTTCTTAGTCTAATACAAGATCGCAGGGAGTTGGTAAACTGTGAGCATTGGGCAGGATACACCTCAGATGAGACGTCAGTCGTCTCGTGTTCTCTGGCCTCATGGTCAGTTCCGAGGGTCTCATGTCTTTTCGTTTCTGTGCCAATCTCAAGTACTCAAGTAAATAATTTTCTTGGACATAAAAGATTTCTCTATATGTATTTTACAGTTGATTACTCAAAGCGTACACTTCACTAAAACCAGTTACCTATCAAAAACATCCTGGTTAAAAGTATTACAATTATAAAGTTAATTAATAACACTAATTACACTACTCAAAGCTCAAGTGGAATGAAACCTAAAACTATTTGCCCAACAGGAACTGAGTTTGAGACCCCTGTTCTAGAGTCTAGCCCAGCAGAAAAAAAACATTTCACATTTTGCATAATACCGTTGCTTCACTGTCAATGACAGTGATAGGTTAATTAGCTAAAATGTTCATTCCTTAAGAACCTTGAAAGGAGTTTCTGCAGCTTCCTTTCCCGTAATGGAAGCCAAGACAGCAGTTAAAGGAAATCCCTATCAAACCTGCTCGGCTGTGTGTTGCTAGGACAGGTGAAAATGAAATCAATGAAATCACAATGATTGCAACGAGTCTTATCGAATTTCATGCGAAGCCCTCCAGTAATGTGAATGGCATGAACAGTATTTTCACCATGGTTCAGAGTGGGAGGCAATCTTTCTAAATGTTACACTGTATTCATTTCAAAATAACTGGACTCAGTCTAAGCAGTTAAATATAAGCTACATGCATATTTCATTTTCACCATAAAGCTTAATGTATTCAGATACCCGTGTTCACAGCAACATATAAACTTAAGTCTCTCAAGATCTGCATTTGAGGTCACACAAGTTACTAAAAGGCACGAGGAAAAGCACCTGAAACACTTTGGCATACCTGCATCAATGTGTGGACAAGCAGAGGTTAATTCCAATCAGAAAAGTATTCTCTTTACTTCAGAGGCAAGTTTCTGGAACTCGCCCACCTCAGGAGTAGACTTTTTATCAGAATGTAGGAAAATGTCTCAATGATAACCACACACACACATCGATTCGAATAAGGCCAACCTATTTCAAGTGTGCTTCACTTATACCTGAAGAGAAAAAAAAGTCTGAGAGAATGGACTGACATTTTTGGAAATCTGTACTTTATGATCACAGAATGTGGTATCTATGGAATATCTATGGAATTATCTTAAAGAAGGGGAAAAATCAGAAAAACATCGAATATGGACAAAACAGAAGACCAGGGGTACAGTGGGAATGCCTGCAGGAACTGATACCACCTAAAAACCCTTATATTGGATTTACTATTTGTTATGCTTACAAAGGATGTAAAAAGGTCATAGCATAGTGTTATTGGCACTGCAATGCCAATTTGGAATCATACAAGGCACAGGGTTTCGGAGCTCATAACAGCACGGCTTTTAAGGCATAGGCTCATTAGCATTTCCTTGTGAAGTGAGATTTAAGATTGTGTTAACGAGTCTTGCATTTTAAAAACGGGCGTCTCAAAAAGGCTTTTTCTTAGTGCAATTGCCAGAGAAAATGATTCTACAACACACAAGGAAGTGTTTGAGCAGGTTAATTCAAAGTGAAGCATATAAGTAGCAAATGATAAAACTAGAATATAACAAAATTTATAAATCCAATAAGTCTGAAATGTGCATGTGCGTGTAGATCGGTCAAATTCCAATCATGACAACATATATACAACAAATATAAAGGAATAGCATGCTTAATACTTTTGCTTTAACTCATGTCTAAAATTATAGCGCTGGCAAAAGATCAACACGAAGAACCTCACTTAACAGGAATGAGCCAGGGACCTGCTGCAAGGGTGAAATAGGGGTGGAGTGAGGGGTGTAAGAAGATGTGCAGGTTTGTGTGCAGTCAAGGAATATTTATACAGAGAAACGGAGAAATGCAACATTAAAATTGGACATCATCCTGAACGTCTATTAAGTAAAACGATTGCATGTACAGAGGTCAGAGTAACAAGCTCTGCGGTATAAAGGTTGTAATTTCACACCTTACTGTGGAATTAACATCTAGGTACATATGATATCATACAATAAACATACAATTTACTTAAGTCATCATCTATTTAATCTCATCAGACATTGTAGCTTAAATATCATTGGACAGAAATTCTGAATTTAAAATACAATAAATGCATACATGCGTATGTGTTGAAAAGATAAAAGAAGGAGATATAATTTTCACGGTTTCCAAAATTTTGACTATTGTTGAAACATCGAATACGCAAGTTGCCTCCTGCTTAACAAGGCACACAGACAGTATCTACCAGGTACCAGGTTCAGGTACTAAAACTGGTGCAGCAAGATCATTTACAGCATCCTGCTAATATACCAAAACATAGCAAAAGAGGTACTTTCATAATTTAAAATGTACTGTTTAAAACACTGCAACTTTACTACAAAGCTATCTAATTACATTTTACTTTGCTATGTTCAAAATGGTTTCTAATATCAAAGTCAGGAAATCCAGAGATAGAGATAATAGTGGTGTCACCTAAAGAAAACATGAGATTGTTTCAACAAAACAACGTAGCAAAACTTTTGCGATAGTTCACCATAATGTATGACTGCATACAAATGTACAGTAGCGTCCAATCATTATGAGCAAAACGGACTAGAACATGAACGTACAAAAGGTGCAATCTGACAAAAACAATATAGCATTTAGAAATGGAGAGTATAACAATAAGGATGGGTTTTGGATGTTTTGCAGCGATCGGGCAATGTTGTGGGGTATATACTACTGTGTTCTTTTCCTCTGCCTCCTGCAGACAATTCAAACTCACGTTGTCTGAGCCACTCGTTCAGAGCTTCATTTGTAAAGATTTGTACCACCGCTGATGTGGAAGGCACTGCGCTAACGATGTGACCAGTTCAGTGGTACAACACCACCTGCATTATTTGCTTTGGTTTTCGTCCTTCAGTGTTGACTATCCACTCTATAGAGTGGACGGTCTTGTGTTAGAGGCCATTACTGTCCAACACACTTCACCTCCAGCCCAGCAATGACCGATTTAGCACTGACTCATTTACTACACTTCATCTGAGATGGCGTCTGCTTTTGTTCTAAACCGCTCTCTTGGTACATGCCCTAGCTCTGAAGGGAACAGCTTCACATGTTGCACTTGTCCAGGTTATCCAAACCAGGACATTATGTCTTTAAGAAACCTCTTCACAGCTAAGTTTAACAAGCATGGGAAATTCATTTAAGCATACACAGCAGCTGAAGGGTCACGCTTGCCCCCCAAAATATAAAACTACTCTGGAATCATGCAGAAGGGTCAAGAAATTTGTGAAGGTCACATTTTTGTCTTTGTAGTACTTCTTCGCACCCTTCCCCAACAAATACAAGACAACTAACAGAAAGAGTCTAAATACTTAAGTAACAGATCAAACATGTTCCAAGTATACCTAAAGACTCAGATCTTACTGCTATATCCCATATTAGTATCCAAAAGCAAATATAATACCAAAAGCTAACTATAATAATGTGGATGCGATTTACTAAATTCTGTCATTAAAATAATTTTCACAGACAGGTCAAATGGGTCATTAAAGTTGTAACCTTTAATATCTGCCCTTTTTTTCCCCAGTTACAATAAGAGACTGCTCTTCATGGAATTTTTTTGCAGAAGCTAAAGCTATGATACAAAGAAACACTGGCAAATGGCCTGGATGTTACTGTGATCCTTCTTTGAGAATTCAAATGACCCCTACAGGCGACTGACAACTGCTGGATCCTGTGGAATGTGCTCTCTGAACTGTACAAAAGCCTTCAGCCTGCGGTGCATTGCTGCAAACAAAAACTGCCAAGTATAATTATTTTGAAGGTTTGAGTTTATGGAAGTGTTGCACAGATTTCTGTCTGCTTTGCAATACCAGCACAATGTCAAACAGTAAACACGGAATTCCCTCTCAGGTCAACACAACAATTGGAAGAAGAAATTGTCACGTGAATTTCAGTAGTCCTGAGGAAAACACTGTGGAGACTTTTAAATGCTCCCTTATTAAGCGACACCATAATTATCTGTAAGCCATTTTATTCTATCTACCTGCTGACTGACCAAGTCTGACCAGAAATACATCTGAAATGTAAAGATTCATTATTATCAACTAATTAGCTAAAGAAGGAAACAAAATGCAAAATTAGAGAACAAAGTCTGTACTATGTTTTTGTGTCCTGTCCATTTAATTTCAATAAAGGAAGAGGGAATTATACTACAGAAGTCATACACAAGGACAGTATTTTATTGTCTAAGCGTTAAGGTGGTCTCTGACTGATAGAAGAGCTCTGTTACACATCTCATATAACAGTTTAATTACTGTAAACTGATATTTGCTCCTATTATCATGATCTAGGACAAAGGTTTCCAGCCCACAGGAGAAAGGCAATTGTGTTGCGCCTGGCATGACACAACACAGAATATGACATTATAACTAAAAGTAAAAGAGCACCATTTTATGTACGTTTATAACATGACTACAAGAGTTTGTTTTCTAAAGGAAAGGGTATTTTATTTTCAGTGTATACATTTTTCCCTATTTCACTAAAATTTAAGGTACATCCTCATTTAACCAAAAGGGCGTGAAGCAAACAGAATGGAGCTTAATGGTCAGGCTACTCGCAAGAACTAAAATCACCCTAAACTCACTGACATGTTTCCGTTTTGGACTGTGAATGAAGATGAACTTATTCGATGGAAATCAATTTGAGTATGAATGGGAAATAATATTAAATTATTTTACAAAACAGTGGATGTTTCTGATAAAGTGAAGACTAATGAAAAGATGTATTCTAGAAAGAAAGAAAAGCCCTGGAAATAAAGAAAAAACAATGGTTTCAGTTGTTGAGCCATCTGCCGAGTGTAATGAACCTCTACTTCTTCCTTTGATGCCCACTTGCTAACACAGCTCCCCACTCAAAGATGCTCCATAAAATGTCTTTATAATTTCCATGGAATATTTTCAATTTGTCTATTTTCTATTTATGAGTTGTGTAACTACAGCTAAGTAGGAAGATAATAAACAGCCTAAAGCCGATGTTTACTCACACCAGCATTTAATGTAAATTTCAATGCAAAAAATTAAAACATTTTCTTTCTACAAGTAATAAATACTATAGAGTCTTCCAGTGGTATTGGGGTTTTTTATATAAAAGAGAGAAATATCTATGCAGCTCTGTGCCTGATGCACTAATTTTAGATCTTCAGAGCAGAAAGCTACCTACACCGTCTTCTTCAAAAACGTTTAACGAAGGTTGGTACATTCATTTTCTACAACCAAAGTGAGCCAGATCCAGCAGATGACTGAAACCCCGCCAGGCCATTGAAAGGAACACATACAGGCATTTGTAGACATGCCAACTAATGTAGACTTCATGTCTTTGTGGGTTGAAATGAGGGCATCAGACCAAATATCTGCAGAGCTGGGGAGAACACACAAACTCCACACAGAAGACATCTCAGACGAGAATCAGACCCAGGACTCAAGAAGAGCTCACAGAAAAGCTTCCTGCCACAACACTGCAACACCCTCAAGTTGTCACAATCTGACAAAGACATAGTAAGCTTCATCTTCCAATCATACAAATTACAACACTGTTATAATTAGCCTTGGCTGAGAATCAATCAGTACTGTTTTCAACTGATTTTAGATAACAGCAATTTATATCTTATTCCAGTTGTACACTTCTGATTTCTTGAAGTCTACTTGTAGCCTGTGGCCTAACAGAAGCTAATCAAGACTGGGCCTGGTAGATACAGGGATAAGAGGGCTGTAAGGGATACCAGATTTCTAATTATTGTTGGAGGAACAGTTGGAGACACTTTTCCCCCACATCATAATTTCCACACCAATTTCCCAATATGTTGACAAGACACCGTACTGTAGGTGAATCCATTCTTGAACTGAGAAATTACACTGAAGTCCTAACTGGTTGGTCATTTAAGACCACACTTCTTGAAACAGGAGAGGTCTTAGTCCTAGTGTCATGGCTAAATTCCACTCCGGGCTTCCACACTGACCTCTCTCAATTAGCCTTTTAATTTAACTGATGTAATTTCTCACTTCTGTGTCTGATCTGCTGTCTCCAGGGGCTTTTGACACAGTGGGGAGATGTCCCCTCCTGTATGTGGAGAGCTTCAGGACAAAAAGTTCTACACCTTTTATATTTCAAACCAGAATCAAACTGCAAATGAACTCAAACAATGACAAACATATTTTAGTCCAAATAATTTAAAAATTAAGAACATTTTTATATCTACATAATACAACAAATTCAGTGGAGAACCACAGTCCCAATTT